>NC_064874.1:87869401-87879401 GCF_943734745.1 Anopheles darlingi
TTCCATGACAGACTAGAGAGAACGCTGGCTGGCTGGCTGGGTGGCTGGTTGGGCCCCGCCTTTGATCATTTTTCGCCATAAATCTAGTGTTAATGTTCCTGTTTATGGGGGGTCAGCCTAGTGGCGAGCATCGGCTCCAGTTCGGTGTGGCCAGTGCGCTGTCCTCTACCAGCTCCTCAATATGGCAAACGCAGCTGCTTAGCACCGATGCTAGTTCACACAAGAGAGTTTCGCTTCACGGTCGCCTCTACCTCCTTCTCCGTTGTCGTCGTCGTCGTCGCGTCCGTTATGCTGCATAAATCACACAACTTTCTACTTCCTGGAGTGAGGCAGAAGAGGAGAAGGAGGAGGAGGAGAAAATGGTAGAGAGAGAGAGAGAGAGCGATATGGGTGCGAGGAGGGTACCAAAAATTTCAAACTCCTTCCGGTGCTCTATTCCGCCCCAAAAACGGCCGCAACTCAACCACAAGGCGACCCGGAATCCTGCTGCTGCTGCTGCTGCTGCTTTCTCCTGCGTCACCACCACCACCACCACCAAGGCTAATCCCTTTGGGTGTTGCGCTGCTGCGTGGCACTTCGTCATGCCGCCATTTCTATTTCTTCATCTCGCGCAGAAGGGTCCTGGGCCAGACAACACACCCTCGACTCCTCGACGACGACGACACCGACCGGAAGCCATCGTCATCGTCATGAAGAAAAATCACTTCGAAGCCTCTCAACCCTTTCGACGCACACCCTCACGGGCTAATCCCACCATTTTTGCGGGGGTGGAGGAGGATGCTTTTTCCCCCGGAATCGAACGGAACCGAAAACGGCCCCTTGGTTCTTCCTGCTTCTCGGTCTGGTGCTGCTGCTGCTTGCGCCAACGTAAATGTTTAACAAGAACAATAAACCATACATTTTCCTCACGCTTCTGCTACTTCAGCGAGAATTTATCACCACCGAATGATGGATATTTATGGATTAAACTTTTGCCTTACGGTTGACTTTTGCGGTGGGGAGACGGGCGTCCCAGGGCGCCGAATAGCGACGAGAGGCGCGAGAACGTGAAAGAGCGAAATCAATGTCTGGTTGTCTTGTCCTTCTTTTCCCCAGTCGTCGTCGCGGGTGCGGCGTCGCTTTCGTCTGGGAGAAAGTTTAATTTTTCCTCATTACACAAACTTTCACCTTTCTGGTGCTGACTAGAGAAAGCATACAACACGCTGACGTGCTAGAACGAAGCGAGGTGTATGTGTGAACAGGAGCTTTGCCTGTTTCCCCGTCGGCCAGCAATGCCACGCGATTAGCTTCGTTAACAATTCACATGACATCCATCATCACCTCCGTTCACCCCCGAGCAGTGTCAGAAACAAACGATTTGAATTATGGATTCGAAGGGTTCGCACCCTCAACAAAGAGATGAAGAGGGGGGTGTGTGAATCCTTGACGCATGTCATACATTGGCAAACATCAGCATCAGACGCGTTGTGGGCCAGAATCAATCTTGGGTCTAGTCATGTAACGGCGCTGGCCTACTTCAGCTTCATGGATAATCGCTTCCAAAACCACAGAACCGGTTATAACCGATTCAAGGCAATTTTTGCAACCCCTCAGCAGCAGCAGCAGCAGCAGCAGCAGGAGCCCTTGTAGCAGCAAAACAGCAAAGTAGGCACATTGCTGGTTGCTGGATGCGCTGGAAAAAGTAGCGGATTACGACGTCGGAACTTGCGCCCTTAGCCGCCCCTTTTGCTGGAGAAACGGACGAACGTGACCGGAATGTGTAAGCGTGAAGGGACCGGGTTCACGACCATCACGGTGTGGTCGCTCTATATAGTGTGAAGGCGCCAATGATAACTGATGATAAATGAGATTATTTTCTAGCCCCAGCCCCAGGTTGGGGTTGCTGTGGCCACGATGCTCCCTAGTGTTCTCGCTGGACGCTAAACCGGTCCAGTGGACGGCATCGGCATCTGATGCAGAAAGGTGATTCCCGGGGATAGACACCGAGCCGAGCTCGTTAGCGTGCTGGCCGGCACCGGCTCCTCTTGGCCCTCGACCCCCTCCCCTTTTGAACCGTTATAAATGACACTTTTCAATCTTCAACCGCCACGTTCTGTAATGTTTATTGTTATGATTTTAATTTGATTCTTCGCTTTTTATGAGCCGTTAAGATAATAGAAGTTGATTGGAATCCTGGCCTGGCCCTGGCTGGCTGCTAGGATCTGGACCTAGAGGTGTGCCCAGGTTGTACCACTTGTGCGTCCTTGTGGCCACTGGTCTGGAATGCTGGCCTGGAGGATTGTGGAACGTGTTTTTCGTAATGAGATGAGAACGAACCAAACGGATTTACTACCTTATCCCGGCCAGCCCTTCCCCCTTCCCCTCCCCCCGCCTCCTACAAAAACCTAGAGCGCATAAAAAGACAGCTCAGCCGGCGCTCATCTCGTTAATGGTTGTTTATAAAACGGCAACGGCATCAAATCGGGCGCCCCCCGGGGTTAATCATAACGGCTCCGACTCCCGGAGCTAGCCGTACACCTGGCCAGATAGCCCGATACGAAATTCCACTCTAAATCCGTTTAATGATGCTCCATCGAGCATCCAGCATGGGCTGGGGGGAGCTAAAAGTTTTATTACTTGGCACAGGGAGATACCACAGAAAGGCCCTTAACCCCTTTCCATCGCGATCGATCGATTTAGAGCGAGGGTCCATTACGAGGATCGAGATCGTCTCGACAAACTCGACCCCGAAAAACAGAAAACGGAGAAGAGAAAAAAAAAGCGATTTTACAATAAGCCCCATTAGCAAAAGCTTCTTTAAAGCGTTGGATTAGAAATGGCTGCCGGTGGATTTTATCTTTTTTTATAATCCCCCCGCCCTCTCCCCCTCTCTGCGTCGCACACTAAACGGGTTAATCAAATTTAGTGGCAACCTCCCCTTTTTCCTTGGAACTGGCCGCCCGGTAATGGGATGCCGAAGTTTGCAGCGCCACCGGAGATGAAGATTTGATTAAATGCCCAACGAATCGAGCTTAATAGGACGAAACGGCCGGCAAAAGCTTTTAAAATGTTGCTTCCAACAGCAAAAAAAGAATTACGTACTCATCGTCTTAATTGCAACGAGAAACGATGGAGGCGCCTGGTACGCCACGGTTTATGATGAGTTTTCCAATGCACATTTCCCACACTGTGGTATTGTGGTACTGTGGATGCAAATCTCCCTCGAGAGAGAGACTATTCTGCATACCACCACCCTCACCCTCGAAACCTTGAAGTGACTTTTGCTTATCAACAATGCATGAGCTTTCGGTTGGCGTTTCCCATTATTCAAATTGCAAAATCTATCCATAACCTAATCTCCGACGTAATCCAACCATCCGGAAAGGCCACCACCTCGGTACACATCCGTCGAGAGTCGCACAGACAACTAACACACACACACACACGCGTGGAGGAGGGACAACGAGCGACGCCGATGCCGATTCCGGAGGAGCGAAGGAAATGAGTTTCACCGCAAAGCTTCGGTTGCAGTGTGGAGCTAGTAGATGGTAGATAGTTGGCACACAATCAGACACACACACACACACACACATGTACTAGCGTGAGAGGAGTGTTCCAGAATAAATGTCTGCTTTAAATCGTCTGCCACTCGTTCGGGCGTCAGGGATTGGCAGGCGACCAAGCGGCGAAGCTTCCAGGACAAAACTCATGTTCACACGCTTGTCGCCAGACAAGCGACCGACAGAACTATAGGAGGCAACAGCAGCCAACAGTCTATGCTCCTTTCGATCTCTGTTCGACAAAGTTAACGAACATATCGCGTCGGATTGGTTGGTTGGTTGGTTGGAGGGAAAGTTTTTGTCGTCCGCCCGTCCCACCGGAAACACCCGCACGAAACCAGCAACCAGCGACCGGAAGGAAATAACGAATAAAGTATTCTCGCTGGTGATCTTACAACGTAGTAACGCAACCGCCTTACTATACCGATGATGCTGCACCTCTCGACAACTATCACGATGATGATGATGATGTTCAGCTCGGGCCTTTGAGCTGCCAATGAAGTGCCATCGCGCGAAAGGTCGTTCGCTGAAAGGATAATGGATTCCATTTTGATGCCGTATCGGTGCCCGCCGGTTCTGAAACGATACCAAGCTCGACGCATCGACGCATCGAGCAAGAAACGGTTTCAAATTTCTTTTCTTGGAATTTAAGGCCACAATCTTGCCAATCAATACCCGTTCCCTGGAAGGGGAGCACGGTGGAAACAAGAAGGAGTGCGCCTTCACACACACACACAAACACACGTACACCTCTCACCCACTAGCCTCCTGTCGTATGCACGATTATCCCTTACAATGTAGTCGAATCATCGCCTCCGGATCCGATCCGATCCGGAGCCAAGAAGCATCGAGAAGAAGAAAATGGTTCCGGGGAAAAAGGGGGAGCGGTACGTTACGGTAAGGATTTTCCCGGGGTAAGATAAATTATTTTCATTTATTTCCTGTTGATTTATACGGAGAAATAAATATAAACACAAGTTTCACGCTCGAGCAGCGTTTTATGATTTTGAGGCTCGATGTATTCCGTAACAGCTGTGTGAGTGTATGTGTGTATATGTGTGTTTGTGTGTGGGAAGGGATCGAGAACCTTTTGCGAGAACCCCTGTTCTGCTTTATCCGGCTCACATGTTCCTCTGTCTGACCGCTTGTTCATATGCGCGCGTGTGTGTGTGTGTGCGCTGAGGGACGATTGTATGCTGTGAGTGCCAAACGAGCATCATGCATCGCATCGCTCTCTGCGCTTGTTATGCCAGCGTTCCACTAGCGGACACCCTCAAAAAAGGTGCTCCATTCGTGGGGGCCAAAAATACATATTATGCTCGCCTGGTTGGCTGGCTGGCTGGCTCGCTGGCCACGGTTTGCGACCGAAACCGAAGCGTTGCTTCAAACAAAAGCGGACGCGTGATTTATTGTAATGTGCGGTCTTTTTAACGTTTCGTTAATAGGAGCGCACACAAACATGGTGGACTGCCCTCCTCCCTCGATGAGCATTAATGGGCCCGAGAGAGAGAGAAAAGAGGGGACGCAACAAAGGCAGCGAAAATTGGAAAGCCAGACAGACGATGGCCACTTACCGCGCGGGGCGCAAACGGCCATTTGGGGTTGGATTTTAAATATATTTTCATGTTTTGATTGTGCCGGGCCTGTGCCCGTGTGTGTGTGTGTGCTTGATTTACCGTAACAATCGACTGCAAACCACATTCCATGCCGCGCATTTCATGTCGTTCACGAATCAGAACGTCAGAGAACGATGATGAAAATGACATTTCACGGCACCATCGTGGGTATGCCTCCAGTAGTAGTAGTAGTAGTAGTAGTAGTAGGCTGGGTAACGAGCAGCAACCTTACCCATCGGACCAATTACACAGCTTACTATGATGTAATGGCGACAGACACGCTAAGACGGTCCGGTCCGTCTTTTGAGAACTGAACTTTAGATTAATTTAATTAATGCAGAGCTCCTAAGAACGTCGATTACGCAGCTGTAACAGTAGTAGTAGCAGTAGTAGTAGTTAGGTCGTTTTGAAATTCAATCTACTCTTGCATAACTGTAGATCAACACGTACCGGAGAGACAGAGAGAAAGAGAGAGAGTCTAGCGTTCATCTCAGTAGTTCGTAGGGATTATAATTGTACCATCGTGTGTGTGTGTGTGTGTGTGTGTGTGACATCTCTCCTTATCAAATGTCAATAATCAAGCTCTCGGCTGGCTAGTTTTCAGACCTGCCAGCCTACAGCCGGTGCGTTGGGTAGTGACAACGCTCGTTCCACGTTCTCCAGCACTACGACAGATTCTAGATCCTTCGCCATTGTCACAGCAAAATTAATGATCATTCAGGCCTAGCGTTCAACATACCACAGACAGAGTGCGTGTACGTGTGTACGGGTGTGTGCATCTTGTCAGACGAACTCGCTCCACTAGAGCGATGTCCTCGGTTGGTCACGGAGCTTTCAGCATTCTCGGGGTTGGCTGGACCCCGGACTGGCGAACCGGAAATGAGCAATGAAGCGCCGAGCACCCCCTAACTCGCCCCCTTGTGCTGCACTGCAAGCGACTCCAAACAATGCGCCTTCGAACCAGAAGCAGCAGGACGCGGGAACAACGGGGAAGCGCCATCTTAAGGAACACTACCCTTCGGTCCACCCCCCCAGAGAGACGAACGATACCTTGAGGGAGTTGATGGGGTGTCCTGTGGACTCCACGGCATGTTAATGTCGGTTGGACAATTAACGTCAAAATTATCCTGTAAATATATATGACAGGACGGAACGGGTGACATCTTGATGCTGTAGCCGCCCCAGGATACGTCCACGCCCTTCTCCTTACTCCTCCTCTTGGACTCTTGGACTCTCGGACGAGACTAGTGTAATGGATGAGCTGCGGCTGGTGTGGTGTCCCATCCCACCCTCCCAGCCGCCTTATCATGCCCGGAGTTAGCATCATGCTCATCCAAGAATCACATCACACCGAGACTACCGGGAACCCAACCCCGAGGATACCGTGGCCGACCGGCCGGCCGCGCGACGACAATGACAAGAACGTTCGGGAGATGAGAACGACACGGCGATGATGGCACTGATGATGACGGTGACGGTGGCGTTACCGCTGTAAGCAACGTTCCGTCGACCGGTTGGTTGGTTGGTGGGTTGGTCGGTCAGCAACCAAGAACCAAGAAGATGAAACCTTCTCCATTCTCGAGGCCAGATTATACGTTCATATTAATTAAGTGTACACTCGGGCGAGGGCGAGGAAAATTATACCCACTCTCTGTTTCTTCCCTCCTCTCTTTTTCTCCTTGCTTCATTACCTTCCCCATCCCCCGTGGCTTCATGTAATGCGAGTTATTTGCTCGACTGATGCCACCGAGAAGCAGCAGCAGCATTGTTGTACTGTTAGCTCGATGCAAAGCACTCCGGACTCCGGGGTGGTGGCGTAACATCGCGAACACCCACGAGTGGGCCACGTGAAGGATAAGTGGTAATAATTTAATTTGCAGCCGTTTGAATGTATATTTCACTGGCGCACGCACACACACGCACACACGGATACAGACGCAGCCCACAACAGTAAGGAACAGGAACAGAAGAAGCGCTTTGCGCTCGAGTTGCGCCACTTGCCAGGATTTTTCCTCCCATTTAAGTGGTGGTGACTAGGAGAAAAGGCTTCTCTAGTGGTCTAATGAGGCTAGCACTAATGATGGTGCACTCGACAGACTGGGACTGGGTGCGCCCAAAATGGCGCACTGCAAACGAGTTTTGCGGGTAGCATTTTAAGTAATCTGCACGCACCAACAATTACTCACTAACACTTTGCCGGCCCCCGGGGGAATCCTCTTAAACCGGACCGATTATCTGTCCATCAAAGCGACGCTGCAAAGTGAAATATGCGACAACACAAAATGGCTACACAAAAGCAGCGACAGAAGGAGAAAAGGAGAAGAAAAAGAGCGAGAGAGAGAGTGTGTAGGAGACAATCAACCACTTAATCAGTCGGCCTAATCGGCCATCTACAGCGCTAAGGCACTTTGTAAATATTCCAACGTCCTCAACATGGCGCAGACCGGCTAGCCAGACTTTCATCTCAATATGGCCGCACGGAAAACAGCACAAGGAGCCCAGGGAGCTCTTGGCCGTTAGCATTATTCATATTTCTACCTTCTGTGCGCGCGGTCTTATCGTTCAAAGAGATCAGGTAAGAGAGCGAGAGAGAAAGACTCGCCACAATATTGGAGGACGCCGGAAAATGAAAGACAACTTCGCCAATCGACGGCGCACTGGCGGCCGTCGCGAGTCGTCGAGTGGTCTCGACTTGTGTTCGCCATCATCCACTCCATTCCCGGACTTTCTGGTCACCATTTCGTGAGGCGCCTCGTGACACGCGTTGAAGTGCGAAGAGAAACAGAGAGAGAGAGAGCAGTAAGGGAAGCAAGCTCAACAAGCAACCGCCACCGTCGGTCGCGCCAAGATGTACGTTATAAAATTAATTAAAATTCCTCGTCCTCGCAAAGTTCGACGAATGGACGGCGGCAGCAACGAACCTAATAAAAGCGCCAAGCGCCTCCGGACCCGCCTGAGCACCATTCTAGGACCCGCGGGAACCTCCAGGTTTGCCGCTGCTTCCGATGACCGAAAGTTGTGACAGTGAAGCTCGCATCAAGTGGTCGATCGACGGGGACCGACGACGTTCGCTCGCGATATCGCCGCGAGACCAAGACCAGGGATTTACCTTCTCCTGTTTGTCCGGTCGGTCGCTCGGTTTACATGCCATGCCGGGCCGGGGACACAGCAAAAGATGGAAATAATCTTATCATTCGCAGCGGCTCCAGCGGCATGCCAGACCATCGAACCAGCTGGAAGGTGACTGCGACGGCGCGCGCCCGAGCGGCTGTCATAAGAGTTTGGCATGTCCTCAGAGGAGCTCCCGGAGGAGGAGTCCTTTTGCTCCACGTTTAAAGCTCCTGGCGGGACTACAATGAAGCAAAATAATTAAAAATCCAAATCATAAACTCCAGCTGCAGCCGGCACTGGGCGCGTAAGTCGCGCGCTTTCAGACTTCCAGATTATTAATGCCAACCGCCCCCCGGCCACATCACCCTTCCTGCTCCTGCTCCCGCTGTTCCGGGTGACAGAAAGCGACACAAAAAGAAAAATTAATGATCCAACCGATTGGATAAACCAACGTTCCGAGCGGACGCAAAAGAAAGCGCACCAAATTGAATGCTTCTCTTGGCGACGGTGCCGATGATGATGATGATGATGATGATGGTGATGATTATTATTATTGCGGCCAGTTCGATCCGCCGCTTGGTTCTGAAGGCGTTGACGAGCGCGCCCCCAATGCTTCCACCTTATCCAGTGACAGTGTCCATGTGCGTTTTCCGCTGGACTGAAGATTATGAGCATTTTTCTCTCATCTTCTTCGCGTGCTTCCTTTTCTTTCGAGCTTCGGGGTAAAAATTGTCGAAGCGCGGCGAACACGATTTTCCAATTTTCCATTTTTGTTTCCATTTGGATGCGGTGGTTCGCCGTTACTGATGGTAATCGGTGTTGGGGAGGGGCCCCAGAGGTTTGTGAAATATTAACTGTCCCCTCGCACACAACTGATTGGGATGGACTACTGGACGATGTCGATTGTGATGATAAATGGTACCGCCGGCCGGTACCCAGTAATTTGGAATTCGGACTTTCGCAAAAGATTCCTCAAAAGATGCTCAGACATCCCTCCTCCGCGTGCTATTGTGGAGATTCCGTTCCGTTGTGGTTCTTCAATTCATCAATTCAAAATGACGCCAGCGTCAATTGCTTCATTAGGACCTCGCTCTGATCAACGCGAGTTGGCGACGAAGTTGGAAAAATCATTTTCTTCGCGCTTTCGTCACCCATAATAATGGTCTGGTTACGGTGTGACCTTCCTATTCTCAAGCCCTGGGTTTGGCATTCAACTCTTGATAACTTTCCGCGATGGCTACTTGGATGAACGCGTACAGACAAACGTCGCTCGTCGCAAGTTTCACTCGATTGATGAAGACCGGACGCAAAGCCCGCCCGGAATGGCCTCGCACATCTTTTGCTTGGCTTTTGTTGTTTTTTTCGGTTAAAATAAAAGTCCCAAGTTCGCTAAGCTCGGACGCCGCCTAACGTCAAACAGCCAAACACCAACAGAATACTCCTCGGAACCGGTACGTGGAAAAACTTCCCGCATTTTCATTCTTTCCGGGACAGGTCCTGGGCGCCTAGACTGTGGGTGCCCTGGACCGACCTCGGGTCCTTCTTCTAATGGAGCCAACTTCTGCTGAAAGCCGGCAAACGACTTGCACGGCGCCCTTTGAAATACGAACACCAACCGAGGACGCATCCGCCTCGCGGGACCTCAGCTGCGCCACGAACGACGCCACGCCTCTCTCGGAGCCGGAAGTTTTCCGACTAAATGAATGCACGTGCTCACTGCTCGACTCCCCTCTG
>NC_064874.1:87884401-87904401 GCF_943734745.1 Anopheles darlingi
GACCATTTTTTAACTAATTTTACCTGGCACTCCTCTCCATTGCCCCTTTGCATAAACAACCCCCATCCCCTATCGCCAACAATGAAGGGTTTACCATTGCAATGCGACACAACTGCAGGAGCGGAGATGGCGGAGTGATACCGAGAAACCCGGTGACCGGTGACCTCCATAATGCCTCCTGCTTTACGTGGACGCTACCCTGTGATCTGACCCCTTACCAGAGTTTAGAGCCTGTGCCGTGGACCCCATTACGATTCCACATAGGCAGGGGACCCGAACATTAAAAGTCGGAAAGTTTCTTATTTCATTAGACCCGGGTTTCCCGAATCGTTTCGCATCGACACGAACGGCCACGGCGTTTGGTACACTCGCAGCATCAATCGGGTACCGCAAGATAAGCGCCCGGTGCCCGGCGAGAGCAGCAGTTGCAACCGAAACGCCGAACGCCGGGGCACTTTGCATACACGCGCCGGGTGTAATGGCGTACAATAAAAATGGCGCGCTCGCGCGCTACCCTCACTTCGCTTAATGGGCGAAGGCCAGTAAAAACGATGAAATAATACACTCTCCGCTCCTCTTCCTCCTGCTTTCCGATGAAGCAAGAAGCAGAAGAAAAAGTAGAAAACGCAAGATAAGACACGTCGTTATAGGACGAGCAAACGCGCCGCTACATGTTGGTCCCGGGGATAAGCCGATACGATGCCAATGGTGGTGGTAGTGGTGGTGGTGGTGGTGGTGGTGGGGGGAGGGGCTGCCACAGAGATTACGACGAATACGACGATTTACCCCCGTTTTCACTCGTGTTTCCATTTCGAATGTCATTCCGAGGGGTTTTCCGGGGTTACCAACTTCCGGCATCCAATGCCAAACGCAGGAGGCGGTGGCGGCGGCCGCGGCTAATGTGCTCGAAAAGGAAGGATGCGAGGAGAGGTATTCTTATCAGCCGCGTCCCATCATTGGGCCAACCACCATGTGCAGGTTGACAGAAAATGGAAGTTTAAAAAAAACGAGGGTTTTGTTTGTATTGGCCCCTGGGACGGGGACCGGCGACTGGAGTCGCACCTGACACCGGAAGTACGTGGAATCGTCGCCTCCTCCTCATCGTCGTTGGCGTTGGCGAAGGCGAATTGCCGGCACTACACTACCGTGATAGTGTTCTACGTTGCCGTACCCATGTTACCGGGTTTTATGGTCCTCATTAAACGGTGATTAGTCGGCCGGATACCGCCGGTGAGCCACCTTTCCCCCTCTCGCCCCTTTCCGCCTTCGTTGTCGTTGTGAAAATCCAAATTTTCGCCAACGCGTGACGTTTGTGGTTCGCTTCACTGCTTGTCCCTTCCCTTCTGCGTGTGTTCTGTTCTTCGGTCCTCGGTGCTTCACTTTTTCCTATCCAAAGAGAGAGAGGAGAGAGCGAGCAAAAACCAGGAGTGGTTGGGGGGGGGGGCTGGTCCTTTAGAAAAGGGTCGGGCGAGCAAAAACCAAAACTCTCCATTAACGGCACGTTACCATGCGGCGATGCGGCGCACGCGAGGGTTTTCTCTTTTTTTTATATTCCTTTTCATCCCTCCCGTAAGCAGACCGTAATGTCCTCGGCCGGCCGTATGTGGCACGGTGAGGACCTCACAAAATGTGATCTGATTTCATTAGATTGTAAACGGAATGGGCTCCCTTTCTTCTTCTTCTTCGTGACACCACCGGCAGTAGCAGCAGCAATATAAGCTACTACAATGTATTAGACGAGAAGGAGAGAAAGAGTGTCACATACCGGATGGTACAATCTAACCGTCAGGATAACCCGGAGGATCTGTTTCTACAAACACATATACGCCTAGGAGGAGGAAGAAAGAGAGAGAGAGAGTGAAAGGACGGTAATTAAAATTGCATTTGTGCTGAGCGAAATCAGCACATGTTAATTAAAATTTCTCCTTCAATTATTTGATTGCACCCGACGCTCTCGACCCTTCGCTATCCGGCGGGAAGGTTTCGCTTGCTTCAGGATCAGAAAGGTCCCAGGCGGCCAGGTAGCCATCGATACTCCCATTTGCACCATGAAACACCAACCTGCAAGGTGAACCACAGTCTACAGGTCTCTTCTTGGCCATTGTTTCTTGGAACGTTCGGTTGGATTGCCGGGAAAATCGAGAAGAAGAAGTCGGTTGTCGGCTACTCCTTCCAGCAGCAGCATGTCTGGCGCAACGCTGGCGAAGAAAGTGGCGTTACAATGTTACGTGGACGTGTTGCTCGCCCTGGAATAAACCCCCCTTTAACGGCAGCGAGAAATTATTTATGACCGACAAAATGGTGTTAAGTGTGTGGCGTCGAACGATGTACACATTGTATCCCAAACACACAAGCAACTTAATTAACACGATTTTAACTCCTACGTTGGTTATTCCACGAAGCTAGAGGAAGATTTCTCGTCGTCGTTTCGAAAGCGAAAACAGATTCACCCCCCGCGCAGTGTTAGACGACCTCTACCGGTACCTTAGCCGACCCAAACCCGTGCGCGCTAGTGTCAAATCTTAAATATAAATGCAAATTTACCTTCATAATGAAAGATAAATCGAAATACAACGCGGGTGGGGATGCACTAATTGCGTCTTGCATACTAAAAACATCGTCTCCCTCCACCTTTCTGCAGCCTCATCAGAACTCCGGTGCACTAAACAGTATACACTCGCCGCTGTTGCTGCTGCTGCTGCTGCTGCTGCTGCTGGTGCTGCTGCTGTTTGGACTTTTGCTCTTTCTTTCTGCATTCTCCACCACGCGATGGTGGTGCTGCAAAAGATGCGGCGGATACAGCTCCTTGCCACGTGGGAGGAGCAGCAAAACTGCTGAAAAGGACCGCAGGCCCCCCTGGTACAACCGAGCAACTTATGCCGCTGCTGCCAAAACGTGGTAAAACCTCCGACTTGATAATGATGATGCTGATGATGATGCTGATGCTGATGACGGTGGTGGTGATGCAGCTTTCGACAGCAAGGAAACGTGTTGAGAACGGACCGCGGACACCAACGGTGCATAGGTGCGTCCCCCCCTCTTTGTGCTCGGTGCAACCTGGTGCGTTCGCAACGCCCACAGATCGTCGCCGCCGTCATCAGCGGTGCGAGGTACAATTTCAAATTAAACTTTCCCGTTTAATAATAGAACAATTTTTATTCCGCATTGCCACGTGAGCGTCGGTGCTGCTGTCCGTGTCCGTGTCCGTGCCTTACGGCCATTTGCAGGATGCGCGAGTACGAGGAAAAACCCTTTTGTCCTTTCTGCTTCACGTTCTTTGCGTTCTGCGTTCTGGTACGCTAGGGTAGCGCAGCAGCAGCAGCAGCCGCTTTTGTTTTTAACTTTTCTCCGCATTTTCCTTTCCATTTCCCATCACCACTGTGTGTGTGTGTGTTTGTGTGTGTGTCTATACCATCTGAATCCGCTTAGGAGTAGCTGGAGGTTCAGGGCAGCAGTTGCAGGTTTGTTCTAAACTTGAACGCCTGGACGCAAGCTGCAGCTCTATAGCTGCTCTCGTGTTGCCTTTCCCTCCGAACCGAACTTCTTGCCATTTCACCATCGCGCCGGAATGGAAACTGGCAAGCGGGCAGGCAAAGGACGATCGCGCTGATGATCATTTCATTACCTCGCTCCGTTCCGTTTTGCTCCAACTCTAGCAGCAACTCCTTCTTTCCACAACTTTTGCTGCTGTTGCTGCTGCTGCTGCTGGTACCACCATCAGCATGTCAGCTGTGTCAGCGCCATTGCCATCATTACAATTATTATTATTATTATCATCATCATCATCGCCGGCATGATTGTTTTTATTTTTATTCCCGTCATTACTGTCATTACTTTGCTTCACACTTGTCTTTGCTGCTATAGTTGGGACGCCGCCGCCCCGGGGGTGGGCATTACGTTTCCAATTTTGTTTCTTCTCTTTTTTTTTCCCCCGCCCGTCGTTTGCTGCCACGTTGGATGGCCACGGATGGAAACTTTGTGCTTTGTGCTCCCTCCGCAGCACAATCACTGCATGCACTGCATCGGCCACGGCATGGTGGGTGAGGAGAAAGGGGTGGAAAAACTTTTCTCCTGTTGCGCCACGTGACACGGTGTGGAGCTGCTGGTGTAGGAAAGGATTCGCTGGCACATGCACCCCCCCCCCCCCCCCCTTCTCCGCAACCATACGCGTCATTCGATTCAATTACTATTTTATGCATTCGCTATCCGCTTAATACCATACACTGCTGGCTTGACGTGGCACGAGAACGTCGCGAAAATGCTTGCGATGCTGACGAACCAACCGCGTGTTTTGTGCTGTTCGAGTGTTCTTCTTGGACTACAATAGACCAGGAACACGGCTCGCACCGTGAAGCCCTCGTTGACGACCAACTAATTAGCCCAATTATTGCCGTTACTCTTCCTCACTCTCTCTCTCTCTCTCATTACGAATCCCGTGGTTACCGTGGTGTAGCAGCGTTAATTAATTTGCAGCTGCAGCTCAAAATTGAGGTGCGTTGAGGGTTGAGATTCGGTTTTTTTTTTATTGGCCAGGGGTTGGACTGCACACACGCGGAAAGGGACAATGTTGCGCCGTTCTCATCGGGAATAAAATTTGCATCGAAATGAAATTACGTCGACGCGTCCGTCGAGCGGCATTAAAACCTCAATAGTGGGGTTGTCCAATTAAGTGTCATTCCCGTTCCGCTCGGAAGCTGCTCTCGAATCGATGATGCGATCGATCGATCATCGGTGTCGGATGATGGTGCGCCGAGCGCGTCTATAAACTAATCCGTACGGCAGTAAAAGCCGGGACGAAATGCCCGGCCCGGCCCGGCCATATCGGGGATCGGGAAGACAAGCCGTCACACCGGCCGTCCGGTCATAAACCGTCGATTGTTTTAGTGCACTTGGCACTGTCCCTGTCACCATGACGATGGTCACCATTGGCACTTTATGCTTGTGCTTAGAGTGGAGCTGGCGAATGGTTTCGACGGAAATGATGTTTGCGCTATCGATTATTGGCAGACGACTGATGCTGCACAATGATCCCGGCGTAGCGATAAGCCGGAACGCCATTTGCTATTGCAGATACCGATCTCGATTATAGCTTCGCACGGAAAAGAGATTTATCTAAATTTGGACCATTCTCTCTCTCTCTCTCGCTCACAACGGTATACCTTACGGGACACAAATCTTATAAAAGTGAAATTGGACAGGGCAGACGAATGAGCAGGTGGAGGAGGAGGTCCGGTGTGTCCGTAAAAATGGCACAAAAACGGTGGCGCGCTCGTGCCATTCCGCTGATGTCCTTTCACACCGGTTCACCGGGCAGCAGCAGCAGCAGCAGCATCAGTGTGTCGATTGTTGATTTTTATGATATTTTTATAGCATACCAGCGTCTCCAACCACCATCAGCAGCAGCTTCCATGGTCCATGGTCTCTTTGTCATCAGCACCGGGTGCGTCGTCCTGCCTAATCAAGATTGTCCGGACGACGCGTCCGGGTAGCCACAACTTTCGACCAGCAATAGGCCGGCCAGGAAATGCGGGAAATTCTTCCTCTCGTGAGGCATGGTTGGGAACTTCAATGGAAAAACACATCGCACCATCCACCGATCGCCAGCTTATTCATCGCGGACTTCTTCGCTCGCGTGTCCTCCGGAGGCGCCTCGACGCCGTCGTCAGCAAATCAATTGAAATGTTTTTAGAGCGAACGTTTTTATGATTTGTTTATTTAATTTGTCGCTTCCGGATTGCGTCGTATCGTAGTCGTTCTTCCTTCTTCGTTCTTCACTCAATCGCCGTTCATTCAATGCCCTGCGTCGCGGCTGTTGCTTAGCATGCCGGGCCGGGCGTCCCTAGGCAGCGCTGTGTTATTGATTTGTTTTTAATTTGCACGCTCGTTTGAGAAGTTCGGCATCAGCGAACGCTGGGTGAAAGTTTTATGAATCATTAGAGGATAGAACGGCCCGCGATACGCGCCCGCTCCTCTTGCTTTCCTCCGCCACCAATGAGTGGACCGTCATGCCAGGGGACACTTTTTTGCTGATCTTTGCGACCGAGCGAAAATGCTAAATGACTGTGCCAGTGATGGTAGCCAGTGGCCAATCGTTTTTGAGTGTACTGTTTATTTATGGTTTTCCTGGTAAACCGGAGACTTTCAACTAAAGTCTAATTTATCGTCATTTGCTTTGATTTTGGTACGATGCAACGAGGGTAACGGACATTCTCTTCGTGGTCCTTATTTACTAATTGGCCTGAAACGGAAATATGCTTCTGAGAAGGGGATTTTAGATTCTCGAGGTGCCACAGGCTCGAAGTCTCTTATATTTTTTACTTATCTGGTGCAACACCAGCAATTCTCTTCAGGAGACTTCCCCTGCGATTGCACATAATGCTTTTGCTTATGCTGTCTGCTCGTTGCGAAGTCGTTGATCGTAGTAAGTTTTGTAGCTTATCGCAATGAGGGGCCATATTGAAGGTCATGATTTAACACTCCCAAGACGCTCCACACTCAAACAGTGACCACCAGTTTGATGAAATTTGCATTCGTCTCAACGATAAGGTGGTGCTCTCGTGGTATCAACTTTCAAATGGATACATAAAGCCACATCGTCATCCTAAAATGCGCTTCCAGAAGCCGCTCTCAACCATGGTGATTTGTTTGTGTGACTCATTATCAGCATTGGAATAAGAACGGTTCTGTTATCAACGCTCGATTCGCTTAAAGGAGCTATTCGCAGTGAATTAAGTAGCATTTGCGGTTCTGACCCAAGCAAAACAAGCTGCTTTATTGTTGTTCGCGAGTGTTTCTTCAGCATGGAGCGTGTAGTTTGGTACATATTGGTGTCTCTAATCGTTGCTGTAACAAGTGATAAACCGAATTCCAAAGAAGTGAATCCAGACACACCAGAATCGACAGCGGTATCGGGGTTTGCTTTGGAGATGATCCTTTCCGGACAGGCATCTATGTTGCATCAGTTCCAAATGTTACAACAAGAGGTGCAAGAGCAACAAAAATCCATTAAAGAAAATCGAAAACAATTGCAGCAAACCCACGAGCTATTGACCAAGATGAATCAAGAGGTGCAACAGAAGCAAACAGAATCGCAAAAGGTGATCGCAAATATTCGGAGCAAGTTATCAGAGGATGTACCACAGAAACTGATCAATTTGGAGCGCGATCATAAACAGATGCGTAGCGCCTTGTTGGATATTCAACTCGAATCCTATCGGACCTGCAAGGATGTGCCGATAAAAGTGTCCGGACAGTATAAAATCCGTGCAAGTGAAGCATCGCTACCGTTTCGTGCACTTTGTGAGCAGGAGCAGTTTGACGGAGGGTGGCTGATTATTCAACATCGCTTCGACGGGACACTGCACTTCAATCGCAGTTGGGCCGAATACCGGAATGGATTTGGCGGTGTCAACGGTGAGCACTGGCTCGGTCTCGAAAAGGTTTATCAATTTACGAAGGAGCACGATTGTGAGCTGCTGATTCAAATGAAAGAATTCAATGGCACGTTAAAGTACGCCCGTTACAACGCATTTGCCATCGGCAGTGAAGCGGAGGGATACAATCTTAAAACACTGGGAACATATAGTGGAACAGTGGATATACTAGCAGGTCACAAAGGAATGAAATTTTCGACCCCAGATAGAGATAACGATCCTGATAACCAACGTCATTACGCACACGAAAATCATGGTGGCTGGTGGTTCTCTAGCGGCCAGAATGAATTTGTGAATGGGCTATATCAAAATCCGTTCTTCACCAGACTTCGTTTTTTCTTAAGTTCTTGGGAAAGGTCGGGCCTAATATTTTCTCGAATGCTGATACGGCCATTGAACTAGCAAAAACATAAAACAGTGTCTCAAAAAATCATACCAATAAATGTATGTGCAGATTAACGAATAAACGCATTATGTTTCCCTAATAAAAGATGGACGACGAATAAAAAACAGACGACCAATATGAGCAAGCGTATAGTGATTAATGATGACATTGATACCATACAAGGCACGGCATGATTAAACCAATCACGATGAAGTGGTACTATCAACGGTCACATGCTGGGCGTTTTGGTTAGCTCATTATCAGCTGCGAAAAAGGAATGGCTAGGAATGCTTTATCGCCTAGAGCAGAGTGGGTTCAACTCATAATCACTTCAAAACATACAATCATTATGTTTTTGACGCCCTTTACCCCTTTACCGGCCTACCCAAGCGAAAAAATCTTGTGGATCATGGGGCTTTCGACATGTCGTTTGCCGCATCGCGACGTTCTTAAAGACACGTCAAAAGGAACGTGCTTGCAGTAAAATCCGCGCGTAATCCGTGCGTGAGCTCGAATCTCACTGCCGTGAGAAAGGTGCTCGACATTGCTCTACGTTTATAACCCTCGTGTTGAGTTGACAGAATTTGAATCTACGTTTATAACCCTCGTGTTGAGTTCGCCAGAGTCCGATATCCTACCTTCTTTCTCATTCTCATTTAAATCAAATGAAACTATTATAATATTGTACAATTAATTTATTTTACTATTGTATTAATGCCATGCATGGTGCTCTCTTTCGATACACTTCGATTCGATCTCGACTTTCGAATCGAATCAACTTCCTTCGCGGCAGTTTCGGTCGCACTGACGGCAACATCACCTTCACAGCATACGCAACTGCTGGATCACTGCCGTTCCGATGCGGCCTTTGGTTTTCTTTGCCATGGTGGCGAGGTGTAACGCTAGTAGATCGTCCGAAGCTATGCTAGCAGCATGCAGAATTCCACCTTAGTATGGGGACACCGTGATACCCGTACCTGGCAATGACAGTGGTGCTGGGCCACCGTACTCCGTGCCGAGATTATGTGGATGATGTGGTGGAGGAGTGCCGGCACCGTTTGCTATCCGCATTGTTCGTTGATCCGGTGAGCAACGAGTTGCTGCCGATTATGGTGGTGATGGTGATGATGGCCAGTCGAGGTGCCACTGTACGAATCATTCGGTGCCGATCGCTTTAACAAACCGTTCAACGAGGCTGGCGAGGAGAGCACATTCCCTTGGCCGATACATTCCTCCACATCCTTGGCCGATGCATGATGTGGATGGTGGTTGTCAAGAAGAGAAAGAGGTAAAGGGAATGAGAATGAATCAGACCACCGGTATAAGGACTTACCTTTCCTCGCTGTTTTCGTAAGTGGCATCCGATGAGGTACCGTTGCTGAACCTCACTGTGATGCTGATTCGAATGGTGGTGGTGATGGAGCGGATGATGCGTCAGTGCATGCCGCAGTAATTCATTGTGGATCCGTTCGTGGGATGACGAGCAGCAGCTGCTACCATTCCCGATCAGCAGAGGGGACTCCCCATTGACGATCAGGGCCTTAGCCGATCGTTCTCCCGCGCCGCGGTGATGTCGTGATAGCGGTGGCGTGCTACGGGTTAGAGATCATTGTTATCATTCATTGCGGGGTAGAGATCATTGATATCATTCATTACGGGGTAGAGATCATTGTTATGATTTGTATGTACAAATCCCGCCCGCCCCACCTCGGTGCCGACGCGACTTACCCATTACGGAAGTAGTTTTCGATGAACATTTTCGGTCCATGCTTCAGGGCAAGCACCGTTGTAGTCGCATTGACGTCCTCTATCGTCTCCGCACTCCACTCACGACCGGCGATTTCCTTCGGCACATCACCGGCACCATTCACGTATGGCGTACGGGCTGGCAACGGAGCATCTTTGTTCGAAAGGTGAGCGCATCCTTCACCTCCCCCATTCACCGCACCCCTTGCACCGGCTGCTGTGTCTACTGCACATGATGTACAGAATGCTGCTGTTGCTGCACAAATCATTCAATCGATCACTTCACTTCGTTCAAAAGTTAAGCGCATCCTTCAGTGCCTGCTCGAAGTTCTTCTCCCCCCGTAAAGGCCACCGACCGCAGAAAGGTAGGCAGGTTACACTACTTGGCCAACTCGACGCCACCGGGCCCTTCCTACACGGCAAAGTACACGACACGTTCTCCTCAAAGTTTAGTATGGAATTGTGAGCATCCTGTGGGGAAGGGAGAATCCGTGTTAGTGTCACCGTGGATTGATACGATCCGGTACCGGCGTACTTACTTCATCCCATAGCCTTTCTTATCATCCGGTGTTCCTTCATAATATCAGAAACTGCGTCACGATCACGATGCTGCGGATAAACGAGAAACAAACACGCATTTAAGGAGAACTACACTTACCTCAGCTTACTACGATGGTACACTACTGTTTCACTTATTCTACACTACACTTTTTACTCATTTAAAGGTTTTTTACTTATTTTAACACGCGATGTTGCAACCGGCGTTGCTATTGCGCCGTTTCTTTCCGGAATTTTCAGGACGACATCCAAATGACACACATACCATTAAACTCCGTCCAGACGATGACGAATGTTGGAGAATTTCTCGACGAGAACTTCTAAATTAAACGTCATCCCATACAAATCCGGCGAGAAGTTATCGCGATAACTGGAATGCACGTGTAGACAGCGAGCAAGCGAGAACGAGTGAAAACCCCCTTAGGAGCTGTCAAACTCCGTCCAGACGATGACGAATGTTGGAGAATTTCTCGACGAGAACTTCTAAATTAAACGTCATCCCATACAAATCCGGCGAGAAGTTATCGCGATAACTGGAATGCACGTGTAGACAGCGAGCAAGCGAGAACGAGTGAAAACCCCCTTAGGAGCTGTCAAATCGTATGTAAACAGTAGGGCGAGAAAGTTATCGCGATAACTTTTGCTCAAATTGAGCAAAAGTTATCGCGATAACTTTGTTGCTCGTCTGGACGGAGTTTCAAATCGTATGTAAACAGTAGGGCGAGAAAGTTATCGCGATAACTTTTGCTCAAATTGAGCAAAAGTTATCGCGATAACTTTGTTGCTCGTCTGGACGGAGTTTTACAGCAACTGCGTGTTTACAACCGGCACTCCCCATTGACAAGCAGCATGCAATGTAACCGCTTAATGTTTAAGCGGCCCCTAAGCGGCCACTGTGTAGAGAAACCTGCCTGTTTAGTGGCCGCTTAGCAGCCGCCTTAAACATTAAGCAGTTACATTGCATGCTGCTTGTCAATGGGGGGTGGCGGTTGTAAACACCCATTGGCTTCACGCACATTATGTCAAACCGATCGGTCGCGTGTTTATGTTTCAAATCCAAATTCAGAAAAGTGAAAATTCTAAATTCTAAGTGCACATCTAAACCAAGTACTGCAGTAGCTGAATCAACCATCGTAAGTATTTTAAAATAACATTATAATGCCGGCATAATATCAAGGATCAACATTCTTACAGAGCAACTTTAGCACATCTCCTACTCGTCATCAAACTCGTATCACGTTTGATCTCGGCTTCCAGTTTGATCTGCCGGATAACCTGAAAGGGTTGGGTTTGAACGTGTTCAGTTCACGTTCGTTGAAGGTGCTGGCCATGCCAGCCTCATCCGGATCATCATCGGCCATGTCAACCTCATCCGGACGATCATCGGCGATGCGTAGATCACCAATATGATGCCGCTGGTAATCGATGCCGAAAAAGGCATACAGCCACAGATGACGGAATGCATTATCATCGGTGAACTGACCTGCCGAAAGATGATCATGGTGTTGAACAAAATGGTCATGCTGGCTGTTGCGAGCGCGACCCCTCGGGATGGTAGAGCAACGTGCAATAAGGTCACCGGCAGTGTCCGCAATCCGCCCAAGGCAGCACCGGTGTGGAGAACGAACCTCGGAACCTGACCGGTGTTTTGAAGCTGAGTTTGCGGCCCCGATCGGTCGCAACGATCGATTGCGACCTCCGCGTGGTATCGTCAGTGTTCCGGGTGCACGCGGCGTTCAGCGGGATTGATTCACAAAGGGAAAATCGGCGGAAGGAGTTCAAAATCGGACAAATAAATGATTCGAAACTTTCATTCCACAGGGAAAAGACCGTCTCCGGGTTTTTATTAAAAAATATCGTTGGGTTAAATGCACCACCGGTGTCAGGAGGAAAATTGTTCTGATGAGGAGAGCTGTCCGTTCCTTCAGGAGGATAATTGTTCGAATAAAGAGCAGACAAGAGGATCGTGGTTGCTTGGGTAATAAAAAAATTAAATTTCACACGATTTGGTGTTGGACAGAGGATTTGGTGTTCTCATAAAAGAACTGTTTGAGCCTTCGAGGGGATTTAGTGTTCTCATAAGAGAACTGTTGGAGCCTTCAAGGGGATTTGGTATTCTCATAGAAGAACTGTTTGAGCCTTTGAGGGGATTTGGTGTTCTGATTGTTGTCAGCAGCAGAACTGTTGGAGCCTTCAGGGGGAGTTATTGTTCTCCTCATGAGAACTGAAGGCTACCTATGTTTGCTTGGGTACCCTGGTTGAAGAAGATGCCAAAGCGAGAGCTCCGTCAGCAGCAAGTCCACCCACTGTAGGGTGGACACCATATGTAGGGGCAAGTCCACCCACTTGGGGTATGTGGGTTTCCTCCGAGTCCGAGCCAACTGAATTTTCTGAAAAAAAAAATTAGTATCACTCAACTATTCGCACCAATTATTGATAATCGTTTGTTTTGACTTACCAGCTGCAAGATTAGCGTTTTCATATTGACGCTTTATGGCATTCTTCCGGCGATAGAACACGCCACTTTTTTGCAACTGCTTTGTACGATCCATTTTCACAACACGTTCACGGGAAAACACTCAACACTTTTCTTTCACAGAACAAAACAAGCACGTTTGAGGCTGAAGGCAAAGCGGCACAACACAATTTCACAGCACACAGTTCACGGGAAAACACTCAACACCTTTCGTTCACAGAACAAAACGAACACGTTTGAGGTTGAAGGCACAACACAATTTCACAGCACAACACAATTACCAAATTTAAGCACCACTGGAGACACTGAACTATTTGCTTCGACGATTTTAGCGGAATGCGAGCGGACACGGCACTACGCGTTCATTTACACTCCCTCCCGCAACTACCTTCAGTTTAACGAATCTACCTGTCGGTTAAGTTTAAAAAAATTCGGTTTAAAAAAATCGAGTTTCATGCTCACAGCTCGAATTCGAGTACGTGAGACGTATCCAATGCTCGAAAAATGTGAGCAAACTCGCACGCGCCAGATTTAAGCACATCCAGCTCTTAATCCGCGCGTTTGGTACAATCGATGGGCTTGCTCAGCACATGAACCTGGCCAAATGCGCAGAATTTCAGCTCATATTCTCGTTGGGTACTCACTGTGAATTGAGTGCCACTTGCGTTTCTGACTCTAGCAAGACAAGGTACAAAGCCGTTATTCAGTAGCCATGAAGTGTGTCATCCATGGAATAAGTTTCATAGTGGTGGGTTTCATCATAGCTGTGGCCGTTTTTGCTGAAAAACCTGACGATGTACCTGTTCCTTCGAAAGAAAAGAGATTTGCTGTTCCTTCGAAAAAGAAGCAAGGTCGCGTTAATCCAGAAGAAGAGAAAGATCTCGACTCGCAATGGCCCTGCATAGATGGGTCCACCAAACAGCCTGGAGTCTATCGTTTTGCTGGAAATATCGAATTCCGCGTGTTCGATGCCTATTGTGAGCAGGAGAGCTATGGTGGAGGTTGGATGGTAATTCAACATCGCTTCGATGGATCACTTAACTTCAATCAAAACTGGACCCTCTACCGTAAAGGATTTGGCGCTGTTGGTGGCGAGCACTGGCAAGGTGTCGAAAAGGTTTATCAGATGACAAAGAAATGGAATTGTGAACTTCTGGTTGAGATGAAGGATTTCCACAATAACTACGCATACTCGCGGTACAAATCAGTTCGCATCGGTAGCGAAAACGAACGGTATCGCTTGAAATCTCTTGGAACATACAGCGGTACGGCGGGAGATGCACTCAGTGATCACATAGGAATGATGTTTTCAACCCATGATAGAGATAACATTAGAGATGATGATGAAGATGATAGCTGTGCAGGAGGTCTTAAAGGAGGCTGGTGGTTTAGGAATTGCACTGAAGCGTTTTTGAATGGATCTTATCGAAATGCGAAAGGGAAAGATGCAGACAGCATCTTGTGGAACAATTTTGGCAGGGATAATGGTGGCTTAAGCTATACCAGAATGATGATACGACCAGTGAGGTCCGATTAACAAACGTCGAACCAAGTTATCAATAGAATTGTAGGGCATTAAAGTGCAGATTTGAGAGCAAACGAGTATCCTTTTCCCTATAACCATACTCCAAGAAGCGCCCCAATGAAGAATACATGAGTTATGAACAAAATCAACTAGTGTAAATTGAGTATTAGTTACAGATTCGGATAAAAATGGAATCAAAATACGAGAATTTTCGTTAAAATTTTAGAGAATTTTCTTTTCAAATTTTTTTCCACGTAAAAAAACCATCTAAAAAACCGCCGTTTCAAATTAAGCAAAACTGGTCGAAATTTTATAAACACTTTGCTAGAAAATATTTTCATTCAACATTATTTCAAGCGCCTCCTGCTCGAAATAAAGTCCCTTTATTTCGGGTAGTTTTGCTCGAGTTTTTCGAGCAACCTGCTTTGTTGTGCTTGAAAAATGGTTCATCGACAAACTGGTATAAAAATAAAAAGAAAAGTTTCGGCGTCTTAAAATAATTTCATTTTTTCCTCATATTTTCATCGAATTTTCTACGAAAAAGAGATAAAAATCCCCCGAAAATGTCCCTATCGGCGAATATAAGTGTCGAGGCACCGATCGAAAATCAAATCCAGGAAATTAGCTACGACGGCTCCGAAACATATCAGTTGTAAGTTTGGGGAAGTTTCCGGCCACCGGTTCTGGAAAGAACCTGAGGGGCAATCCATGGCCAGCATCCCGTTAATGATCTTGCTCCTCCCCATAGACCACCGACACTCTCGGAGCATCTGGCGAAATGTGCGGCCAAGATAGACTTCAGCAAAACGTCCAGCGACATCGATTTGCTTCAGCAGTCGATCAAGAAGGAGGACGAAAAGAAGGAAGAGGAATCGAAAGATCCGAAGGAGCAGTTCCAGTCGAGCTTGTGGCCGTGGGACTCGGTGCGCAACAAGCTAAAGGAAGCGCTCACCGAGATGTGCGTCCTGTCCGACGTGTTGCACATCGCGAAAGAGAAGCGCTTCATGGTGCTCGATCCGATCCCGCAGGAACCGCCGGAAGTGAAACCGATGGTGTTGGTGTACGCCCGCAAAAAGGCACTGGCCAGTGCGGCCAACATTCTGCAGAGTGGCGTAGAACGGCTAAAAGCGGCCCAAAGCGACCAGGGCGTTAATCGCAGTAACTCGACGGACTTCCACATCGAGCTTTTACGCTTACGACGTAATTGGCGGCTGAAGAAGGTTTCGAACACGATCATCGGTGATCTGAGCTACCGGACGGCGGGCTCAAAATTCATGCATCCGGGCATGTTCGAGGTGACGAAGGCAGAAGACGAAGAATCCGGTTCCCCGCCGCCAAGCCCATCCGGAGCGGGTGCAGCCGGAACGGTGGCCTGCCCTAAAATTAATTCTGCGCTGCGCGTCAACGTACCCACCGAGCTGCAGGGTGTGGCATTTATCAAGGTCATCACACAGAAAGATCAAGAGGATCTCTGTACGGCCACACTGAACATGATGGGATCGACGCAGCTCGTCCCGCAGGCCGGTGCCTGGCAGCAGACACTCGAGTACGCCCAGAACGTGCTGTTCTGCAAGGAACTGTTCAATCAGCTCGCTCGTGAAGCCGTCCAACTGCAGGCTCCGATCCCACACGTTGTCGTTGGCAACCAGATTCGGGCTACTTTGCTACCGGGCATCCAGCTCATCATCAGCCTTTGCCATTCGACGTCTTCCGATTCGAACAACAGCTCGGAACCGATCAAAGACCACGATCATGTGCTCGAGCACAGTCTGCATCAGTTGCTTCGGGAGTTTCATCACAAAAATACTCACCATCCATTCCCACATCCGGCCAGTGGTCCGCTGGGACCGAGCAAAAAACGAATGCTCGCCGGTCCGTCCGCATTCGATCGGCACGAGTTACTGGAGATGACAAAATCGCAAACACTGCTGGAACAGATCATTGCCCAGGCACAGCACATCTTCACACGACGCCGCACGCAGTACGTGCTAGATACGCTGGCTCGCGATGTGAAGGATCCACTGATCACGTCTCACTGGAACGCGATGAACAGTCCGACCATGTCGTGCGTCAAGATCAACATAACTTCGCACGGGTACGATGCAAACCTGCGAACTTCGCTCGTTATTCACGTAAAGGAGCGCTCCCTGAAGTGTATTTGTCGCGATGGACGTATCATGCACATGTCGTACGAACCGCAGGAACTTCGCGATCTCATCCTTTGTCAGATCAGCCAGCATCAGATCGTTTGCTTGCAGAACTTGGCCAAGTGTATGGCTTGGCAGATTCTCTCGAGCAGCAGCCACCTAGGTATTGGTGCGGTGGAACCACTCGGCAATGCGAGCTCCTGTGTGCTTGCCTCGCCCAACAGCGATCGGTTGATCGCGGTTCAGGTGCGCTGTGATTCCCAGATCGACGTTAAAGTGTACATCGCTCAAAGTCCGGCCAAAGACTTTTTCCCCGGTTCGCTCGTACAGGGTCGTCACTGGGAGCATCTGGGTGGTCACTTTAAGGAGGTAAGCATATTGGCTTCTGCGCGCATCAACAGAACACACTAACATGCTATATCCTCTCATTGTAGGTTCGCTTCGATAAAATGGAGGGGAAAAACTTCCACAACAAAATGGAATTCCTGATGGCCAGTCTGACCAGCCAATCATAAGGACGTAAGCAGCACGCAGAGCGTTCCACAAATATGATTTTCGTAAAAATTTATTGTAAACCTACAACATAAGATACGTTCATAACGAACCATCGAAAAGCATCATTTAAAAAGATCGATTAAAACAATAGTAATCCTCATCAATTGCTGACCTCACAATTATACTTTTCATCGTACTGAAGCTCATACAGCAGCTGCTGTATCTTGAGGCGTGCGAGATGATTCTTTTTCGCCGGAAGCTGCTGCAGAATCGGGGCACAGGAGAGCAGAAACCGTTCGTCCGAGTCCGTGATGCCGAGCCGGGCATCCGATTCCTTCGTTGGCTCGCTGGGTCGTGGCGTAACCGGTGCGACGTGCGAACTGACGGTTAAAGCCGCCTCTTCTTCCTCTATCCGAAAGCCTGGCAGCGTGTTCCGATCACACTGTCGCTTGGCATGAGACTGTTCCTCCATCCCCGCCGATATGCATCGCTTCGTGGTAGTCGGTGGGGACTGGTACTGGTCTGGTTCTAGTTCCGTCTCGTGACCGTCTCCATTATACACCAACGTTTCTTCGGATAGTAGTGCAACGCATTGATCCTTGGGATTGGTTGTTGACTGTTCGCTTGCCAGCAACGCGGAATCGAGATGCTCTTCGTACAGGAAAGAAGTGACCTCACCATCCTTTCCCTTCCTCGATTCGGTCTGTTGTGGTTGTTGTGGTTCCTTCAGACTGTGAGAATCCTCCATCTCTTCGATTTCATCCTCATCTTCCTCATCCCTCACATCCCCCTCGATCGATTCTACCTCTTCTTCGCTCATAACGATAAGACTGTGTCCAGAGACGGGCGCACAATGGCCATACTGATCGGTTCGTAGGCTTTGATGGTTGATTAGCGATGTTAGCTGATTTTCCTGTATAATCACTTCTTGAGGGATAAGTGCGGTGCCGAGCATCGCTTCGTTCAAGCAGGTCTCCTCGCCTCCATCAGTAAAATCGGTATCTTCCACGTTGATAAGCGCGGTATCGGGGAGCGGTGGCATGCTGGGCGTGTGCAGGACCTTAAACACCTCGTCACCATCCTCGGTCACGTACGAGACCGTCATCGGTTCACCATCGTACAGCTCGTTGTCGCTGTCCAGCTCAACAAAGTCGTAATCATGTTCGTACTCCTCACTGCTAATCATATTGGCCATTTGTCTGTCCGGAGAGAAATAAACTGGATTAGCTTTCGACAATGAAATGATCCTCTTCCCCCCGGAGTAACACGAACCTCTGGGCGATGTAGGGCAGCAGAAACTCCAGCAACCGATAGTGGACCCAGCATTTGCGTTCTTCCTCGCTCTTCGTTCGCACCTGCTTCATGAAAGCGTCTCGCATGCTGCGCCACCGCTTCCGGCACTCCTGGACCGAAAGGTTTACGGCCTGGGACACTTCACGCCAGGCCTCGGTCCGCGGTTTGATGCGCTTGCTTTGCCGCATTCCGGTATCGTACAGGATCGGCCGTTTCTTCACCTCCTCCACGAACACGGCCTCGTTCACCTTCACAAATTGCCGCTTGTTGTAGAAGTCCACCGACAATCCGCCGCCTTCGCCACCACCGCCAGCACCGCCGTCCATTGGGTTAAACAGGGATTCCGTGGGGTCAGCCTCGTACACGATTAAACCTCCCGTTTTGGAGCCTTTTAAAAACCCAATTCCGTTCAACATTTCGACCGGGCGCCGAGAAAAAAACATGCGCCGCTGAAATCAAAACAAACAAGCGACGCCAGCTTGACAGCTCCGGTTTGGCAGCTTTGACAGCAGCTTTTTTTCCAAGCCAGCACCCGAGGTTGTTGGAAGGAAAATCCGTGAAAATCCGTGAAAAGTGGTGACCTCAGCGTAGTGCGACGACGATTTTAGCAGAAGAAGATTCGTTCTATCGCCGATTCCGTGCCCGTACTGCAAAACATTACCGTGACTGCGTTCTAGCCCCGTGAAACCGACTACTGCGCATCATCGATTTTTCGCTTCCGGAACTCCGGAACTGCCCGGGGATTTTTGCTGCCGTCGCATCCGTCGCCGCCCCTGCAAATCGTCGTCACCGTGCGCCACGCCCGCCGTCGTACCCCGTCGAGATCGTCGAATATTTGCGGTTTGTTGAGTAATTTGCTTCCTCCCGCAACCCGCTCCGATCGATCGCCAAGCCCCGCCGCCTACTTCGTCTACGCCTACGCCTACTACGACGACGACGACGACGACGACGGTAACCATTTTACCACTGAGCCAAACCCAAAAAAAACCCGACCAAAATCTAGTTTTCTCTTCGTTAAAATCGCCGTCGAGAAGAAAAAGCCCCGTATGATTTTCCTTTCGTTACCAAAATGGCCCACCAAATCGACGGTAACCCGTGACCGCACCTCCGCTTCCCCCCGCCCTGTGTGATGCAACCGCGTAACCCGCGATGAATTATTTATCCGGGAGCGCGGGTCGATGAGGGTCTCGGTCTCTCTGTGCTATTTTCCGGCGTCTTTCGCAACCTGCTCGACGAGAGGAGCTCGGTTTGCAGCTTCTATTTTTATGCTGCATGTGTTATGTGCGTGCGGGTGCGCAGCCGCGCTTCGCTGCATCATACAAAGTTTTCACGGGGAGAGGAAAATCAATTGAGCACTTTTCATGTTTTGCTTTCCAATCGTTCTTTTTTAGTTGTTGTTTTGTTTTATTTTCTTTTCGCCCATGTTACTTCGACTAGGGCCACACCACCAAGCAAGAGCTGCTTTCTAAATTTCCTATCACACACTCCTACTGGCTGCTGCTGTTGCTGTTGCTGCTTATCCTTGCGTCCTTCATCTGCTTTGCTCTTTCCGGCACATCGACCTACGATTGATTCTGCGCAGCTTTCCGAACGGAGATGTCCTACTGCTGCTGGCTAACCATCGAAAGGCACTCCGCGTTGCTTCGAATTCGGGCGCAATCCCTTCCTGCCCACCGTTTGTTACGAAACCGCCGCGCGGTCGACCTACATAATTTGCATCAACAAACAGCGGATGCCGCCTCGCTGCGAGAACGCGCTTCCTCTGTTTCTACGAGCCTACTAGCTTCATCAAGAATCGCCTCCGAACCCACCGTTTACCCGTGTGCACTTCTCCGTCGGCTTGCTCCGTTCTGTTTTGCATGCATGGATCCATTTTAATGCAGTCCTCCGATGTTTGTGGACACATTGGCGAAATCGCTAGGGTGTGTACTAGCAAGCTGCT
>NC_064874.1:87909401-87911901 GCF_943734745.1 Anopheles darlingi
CGGAAATCCCGGTATTCCGGTTTTCTCCAGTGTATTTTGAGTGTCGTTGTGTTTAGTATCCTTGTTGTACTAACACACAGGCACACAGGGCGGCCACTGCTTGCGTGCTAGACACGGAAGGACCTAGCCCCCCCCCCCCCCCCCCGGCCCTTCAAGAGACGAGGACATGCGAGGTCGTCTGCGTCTCTGTCGGGGCGTAAGGTGCTTGTCTGCGAACGTTTATTAACCCCGTTTGTTACTGTGCTTGATGCCCAACGTGTTGTCCGTGTTTGCTTTTCCATTTTACCATTTTTCATAGAGCATAATCCAACATAAATTTCCAACCGCAGACAAAGTGACCCATTGTTTAGTGTGAAACGTAATCGTCCGGCGCGCCAGAATCGAACAGTCACCGTATCATTTACCGCCCGTTTTCTCATGAAATCCGAATGATAATTCGAGACAGCGTGAAAAGTGCATTTGTATTAACCGGAACCAAGCGCCCAGACAAGGCATTGTGGGTTTCGAGCGCGCGACATAAGGGCAAGGGGTAGTCATTCCCCATTAACCTTCCCACATCGCATCGTGGCGCTGGAATTGATATAAATTTAGAACAATTTGTGGTGCAGCATTACTGGACGGTCGGAACGTGGAGCTCGGAACCGAAATCCAGTATCGAATCGCCGGACATCGTCGGTTAATGTCAGTTCAAGCGGCCATCCATCCATTCAAGGTAAGGACAGTAGTCCCAACACCACGCCATTCGTGTGGATGCCAGATCAGAAGGGCGGATGAGCGGTGGTGGCCGTGGTGGTCGAAAATAGATCGAACCCAAGCGAGCGAGTGATCCCTTAGCTCCCTTTAAATCGTTCGTGATCTATACGCGATCGCGTCTCTCTCCTCCCCCTTTTGTGTTAAACTGTTGTTGTGTGACCTTCGTCATCACCATCCATCCACGTACACACGCTTTTCACACCTTCTTCGAGAGTTTGCAGGCTGATAAGAAATTGTGTAACTTGGAATTGGTCACACCGCGGCGTACATTATCATCGAACCACGCGTTTAGCGCGCTTGGCTGTGTTCACACGATGCGGCGTCGTCGTCGTCGTCGTCGTCGTCGTCGTCGTCGTCGTCGTCGTCGTCGCCAACTGAGATGCACCAGTCGGTGGTGATGGTGATAATTGTGATGCACAACGCCTGCTACTGCTACTGCTGCTGTTCGGTTCGTGCGCTGACCGATCGCGATGACCATCCGACGGTCAATTGGCGATCACGTGTTATGCTGTTGTTGAGTCAAAGTCGGTCGCCGGTGACGAACCAGACACCACGCCACGCCGCACATCGCGCGATGAGGGCGCGCGTGTGTCGGCGATCACACATCAACACACGCGGCTTGGGCCCCACTGCATTGCGCGCCGGCAACTATGATCCAACCGCGGTTTCGTTGCGTTTTTTGGTTGTTCCTCGTGAGCACCGAAATCGATGGTTCTTAACCACCTCACCACCACCATCATCATCATCATCAACGGGTCAAATCAATAAATATTGATAAAACATCGTTTCCTGCACCACGCGGGCGCTGGCGTGTGGGAATGTCCGGCCTACCACCACATGGCGCACCATTTTTGGGGGGCACTCCGCTCCCCCTTCGGTTCGGATGTTTACAAACAATCACCGGAAACGGCTAAGGGTCATTGGCAGCGAGTGGGTGGATGGGTTTTGGTTGTTCAATTATTTAGCCCGGCTATCGAATGGGTTGGTTGAACCGCGAGCACCGCGCGGTTGGTCATTTAGAATCCAACAGAACACGTTTGAGACGTTTGTAGAATCTCTTATCTACAGCAGATTGCCGCTATTTGTCTTCCGTTACGTGTAGAGGTCAGTGGAGATTGATGTACGACCCCACTATGTAGCCGTGCATGCCAAGCTGCGATTGAGGTTTGCGGTCGTACGAAGCGCCCTAATGCTCCATCCACCTGGTGGACCTGTCTAATCTCACGTGCCAGCTCCACCGTCTAATGTCTTGATTGACTGCGAGCTCAAGTTGTTGTGACATGCACTGCGTGACTCTCGAAGGTGGTGCGTGTGACTAAAGTGGTGGTCCAACCCGATAGTGACAACGTCCTTGAGTGGCCTTCACCTGGCGCACCTGCCATCGAAGGTCTTCAGACATTTCTATCATCCTCGGAGGCTCATTATCGGATGGGTGAGGTGGGGATTAGACGTCCGGTTGGGATTGAACTTTGAATGTCTCCTTTGCGAAAATCTCTCTCCTCTAATCTTCAAGGCCAAGCCCTCCCGCAGACACATGGTTTATCACATTGCGGTGCGGTCCGGTGCGAAGTACCATAACTCGATATCTAAATCAGTTGCGTCAGCGGCAAATTTCGCAACAAACATTTCCATTCGGCCAAGGGAAAGTCCGCCCTATACCACAAGCCGAGTTGTAAAGCTCAGCCCTAATCCCCGTTCCCCCTTTTAGCAACCGGCTCTAGCTAGTCTGTGTGTGGCCACGGACGGA
>NC_064874.1:87916901-87921901 GCF_943734745.1 Anopheles darlingi
CTCCAAGGATTATGCTTATTATTTTTGGCTAATAAAGCGTGAAATGTTTGCCACAAAAGTGTGAGATGTGGTGTTCGGCGGATTGCAACATTGTCACAACTCGACACTCTTCATTATGGAAACAATGAAACACCTCAAGCGTGCTGCTCCACTTTCTTCCAGCAACAACATACCAAGATTCACATCCGGTTCAACAATCACACCTAACGGTGCACAAACATTGCCCTCCAATCAGCGAAGCGGAAATCAGAACGGAGGAAAAGGAGCGAGAAAAAACAAATCCCATGAAACTGGAATGCGCCTAAAAGCGCAATAGGGACTCGCTGCACACGTGCACACCGTACCAAGGACCAGGACCGCAGTTAGATTTACATTACACCCGCATCCCCGTGGCCACCGAGTATAGAGTTTCCCCTCTTTTTTCCTGAGTGTCGGTGTGCATCGCGTGCGCGTTCGAGAGAGAGAGAGAGCGCATTTGAAGGATCTCTTTTCCGGTTTTTCCGGAGCTCCCGGAAAAGCCGCCAGCCGGCAGGCCGGCCGGTATGGAAACTCACTCTCTGTTTACATCCGTTCGGGGAAACCCAATTTTCCGGGCAGGCTTCGGCTGTACTCGTCGTCGGTGTAAACATTCCGATTCTGTTCTGGCACGTTAGTAGCGTACAATAGTAGACACGTTAGTAGCGTACGGTTCGTCGATTGGTGTGGAGGTGTCGGTCGCCTTCGAACGTGTTTCGAGGACGACTACGACGACGACCAGAATATTCGCGCATCGTTCCGGGTGGAAAATCCACGGTTCGGAGGTGAGAAGCTGTGATTCACGGTGACTGTGTGTGTTTTTGAGGTGGTTGGTTTGAGTGCAGCTCGTGGGTCAGTACGTGTCCTGTGTGGCTAATGAAGCTCCTGGAGCTTCCGCTGGAATCATGCGGTACCATGTGGTGTAGTTAAGAGCTTCAAGCTCACTGCGAATTGGGCCGACCAGAGGCTCAGGATAACAACCGAATCGATCACGGTCGAGAGTCGCGCCGCTCGTGCATCCTGGAGTGGCTCGAGTGGCTCCATTAATCATCGATCCCAGACTTGGGCCGCCGATGGTGGTGCAGTATGCGCGGTTCCGCGGCCTCTCGGATTACTCGTTGGAGAACCGGCAATGCAGCATCCTCTGTTGTCCTCCGGATTAGGTTCAGTGACGCACAACGCACGGCACAGAATGGCTGGTCGCCCGTGGATGGCAGTGAAATTTGGAAGAAAAACAAATTAAAGTGTGATTTATGGTGAGTTTAGTCGACGCGGCCTAAACGATTGTTCAATATGTTGTACCGATAGTGTGCGCCGTGCAGATAACGTAACAAATATACATCGAATCTGCTGTTGCTGTTTTACTGCCTTTTTGGTACGGTTTTCCACCATCAACAATCATTTATTAGAAATCGCAACGCATGGAACTGACTGTGAATATTGTATTTTAATGGATTATTATCATTGGACGTGGTGTGCATCCGATGCGTCGTACACGAGGTAAGTAAAACACGAGACGCTGATACAATCTCATCTTGACACAATCACAACGAGAGCTGCGTTGATAATCAGCCAACAAAGCAATCGATGGCACCCCACCGATAAGACCACAAAATATTCTTTTTTAATGAACTGGCATGACACTCGCGGCCACTCGCACCAACCCCCGGAACGACCCGAAGTTTGTAATCAAAATGGTAATCCAACTGACCCCTCGCCGTCTAGCTTCGTGAGGCCTGGGCGTGAGATGAAAGATATGTGACTCAATGCCCTGCCCTTGTTGTCATCGGATTATAAAGGAGGGAAAATCGCTCCTGCCGCTGCGTCTGCTGTTGTTCCTGGCCACATTTTGCACGTTGTTCAACAGCGGATTCTGTAATCCCTTTGCCTTCTGAAGCGCCCAATGGCGCCTTTTTTTTCCTGTTTTGCTCCAATAAATATGGGAGACAGTAACCTCTCTAATATCTTTATTACATCTTGTCGTGCGGGGGACACGCCGCCTGCTGCCGTGCCTCTTTTTTGAACCGAGAGCAAAATCTTAGATTCACGGAGATTATCTTGCCTCTCGGGTTTTTCAGCGGATCCCGTGTGCGAAATGCGCGCTGGCGAAGAACAAGATGTCCACAATGAATGGCCCACCGTGAGACCATTTATCCATGTGTCATGTGCCAGTGCAGAGCTGGCTGGCCCAGGCAGGATGAACGATCCGGTTTGGGGCGTATGGAGGGCGACCGGAGAGGTGAAAACGGTGAAACTCCGCGAAATTACATCCGCCATTAAATTTTATTTTAAGTAATACGCTCTTTTTTGGAACATTCCCTTACCATGCGCCAGTGTAATGGCCATCGCCCGGTAACTGCTGCTGTTGCTGCTGCTGCTGCTGGTCTGCCGGCATAAGTGGATTTGGTGCGTCACGGGCGACTGCGAGATGTGAGTGGTTTTTCAGTTCATCCCTCCATTATGTCCGGGTAACGTGGCCCGCAACGTGGCGCTGGAAGTCTAGCCACCGCCATAGCGTAGGAGCTCCTGAAATCGGATAAATTTATTAAAACTGCTCCCAGGACCCGGCACCTGCAGCCACTGAACACACACATACACACACAGGCCGGCAGTGGTACAGGTGAGGTGGAGCAATATTCAAATTCGAGGCTTCCCAGTTTTTTTGGGTTCCCGCGGAGCAGGAAGGACACGACCCACGCAGCATAATGTCATAACCTTTCGGGGGGGCTGGTTTTGGTCCAGCCAACCACCCCGGTTCCCGGATGCTGGGACACAAAGTGCGCCAATGCGGAACCGGGAATGTTGATCACTTTTGCCCCCCCATCGCCACTCTCTCGCTCTCTCCACTTAGTTGGAAGCGGTCCTCTTAAGTACATGTCCAAAAGTATATGCTCCAGGAGCACCGTTCCTGCTAAGGAAAGAAAGTGAAAATGAAAATCCTTTTGGCAGTCGTGGACGGTGGCGATGATCGTTCGGTCGCCGTCTGGGCCACGCGGCTTCCTTGATTCGTTTTATGTTCTCCTCGTTTGGGTTGCCACTTGGAGACCAAGGACGATGGTGCTGGTGATTATAATGGCAATCAAAGGCGGCGCCTCTCCTCTTGGCGGCCTGTTGCAAGATCTTTCCTTTCTCTTTCGCTTGTTCCGGAGCGACATCTGATAATGGTTTTTTTTTGTTCGGGATGGAGCTGGACGTTGAAAAGGGTAATTGAAAATCGAAACAGTGAGGTGGATTTTTTGGGTGGAAGTACCCAATATGGTTAACATTTGGGGACAGGCGGAAATTCCGGGTTTTATTGAACGATTCAATCCCGCTTTGTCCTCCAGAAACGATTCGGAAGCCAGGAGCATCCTGAAGTCTTTGGTGGACCAAGGAAATGGTGCGGAAAGGATTAGACTGCTCTGGAGTAAGACAGTGCCTAGGATCATTTCCCAAAATGTCGACTGCAGTCAATGGCACGGAAACAACGGATGGTCATTAGGAATAGAACGGGACAACCGAAAGGAAGATGATTGTTCAATGAATTGAAAGCGTGTTTTACTAATTAGAATTAGCTTTTGATCATTTCTCATCCTCAAAACGTTGTTAACACAAGTCACAAGGATTAGTGATGAGTGGCCATTCGATCCGTCATTTCATTTGCGAACGGTCGCTAAAAAAAGCCACGAAAAAGATCAATTTTCCTTTCTTGTCTTTCGATTAGTTTGATAACCATCCTGCGGGGCGACCAACGCGCTTAGGTCACAATTAGTGGTAGCTAATCGAAGTTAATTAAGTGATTATTGTTTTCGCATGTTTCCTGCCATTCCTTCGATTAGAGCTGTCCGTGAGCGACCGCACCTCCGGCTGCGTGTCTGCGCGTGAGGATGCCTCTAGGTTGTAATTATGAATCGTTTTCAAAGAAGAGCAACTAAAAAAACAGGACATTTGGCCGGCTGTTTGTGGTCGGTCGGTGGGAAGGTGTCAGAATCGTGGTATCGTCGGTATCGGGTGTAATTTCCGCACGATGGGTTGTAAATTAATTGCTTCACTGGCATGGGCGCCACCATGAGCTGGGCTGGCTGGCCATGTATCGGTCCGAGTGGAAGGTGATGGCAACGAGCGGGCAAACGACAAGTGGCCGACAATTTTAATTTACGCAACAGTGCACATTCCCATATGGCGCCAACTTCCCGGACGCATGATGACCGTTCACTCACTTTCATGTTGATGATGTTGTGCGAGAGTGCGTGGATAGCATGGGACGTTGGGTTAACCGAGGCGGGTTGAACGCTTGCTAGTGACCACCACTTGAAAGGCCGTGGTCGGAACGTTGAATCAGAATGCAGCCCTTCTCATTCCAATGCATCCGTTATGCAGTCCGGGGGTCGGAAAGTCCTTCATCTATCAGTTTCACGCAAGTGGAACGTTTCCCTTTCTGGTGGTATTGGTCGGTGTGAAATGATTCTTCGCAATTCGCCTCTTCGTTCGTTCGTGATGATGGCCTCAGTGATTGTATAACATCTCATCAAGTTGTGGCGGTTCTGGAATGCATTTTTGATGTATTTGGTATTAAGTATTGATTAACGAGCAGCGGAGAGGTTCTGAAACAGGAACTCATTCGTTTCAGTGGCTCCTAAAGTTTGTTTGATTAAATTAATTGATGATTAAACTTGTTGGCAAAAATGTCTGAACAAATTTGCTGTTAATCTGATTAAGAAATCAAACACTACACACAGATTCCCTGTTATCTATCACGATAATTAAAAACCAAATACGCGGGCTTATTAAATAGTTTTACAATTATGACTATTTAATTCATTTTTGTGCTTTAAATTTATCTTAACGATAGTGTGCGCAAGAGCATAAAGCACTTTGTTAACAATGTACAATTGGATTGTTACAAATGAAGTTACTATACACCGCAAATAAATGGAGTGGCGTGTCGATGGTAGGTATCACTACTCCCAATGAGTAGCTCTTGTACTCTCTATTTGTGTCCATCC
>NC_064874.1:87934401-87936901 GCF_943734745.1 Anopheles darlingi
TTTCAGCTTTTCCGACACCATCGGCATCGGAATTCCCGGAGCTGCGTCGTTGGTGCGTCCGGAAGACGAGCCACTGGAGACTTCGCCACCGATAAAGATCGTGAACACGATAAGCGACTCTGCGTCGAGGGTAGGAGGAAGGAAGGCTTTAAGGCTCTGTGTCTCGTCGGAAAATCCTCTGCCAGACCCGGCAAACGGCGGTGACAGCGGCTTGGCGTGGTTTTGGATTCGCCGGCGCATCGAACCGTGACGCGATCCGATGTGATGCTGCGTGGTTTTTCCAAGTCTCTCTCCCTCCCGCCTCCGTATTCCCGAGCGAGGTTTAAATTGGAGGGAAAATTTTTAATGGTTCAATAATACACACGGATCCAAAGCGCCAGCCAAAGCGAAGGGATCATCTTGTTTCCGTCATGCGAGCCCCAAGGGGAGAGGCCTCTGGTTTCTGGTTCTGGTTGAGCGAAAAGCCACTGATGAGACGCCAGCAGAAGCCGCAGCAGCATCCGGAAGGGGCAAAGGAACGTCCCTTGATGAGACGCATTTCTGAGCCCCTCGGATATTGCTGCGGTTGTCGTTTGACTGCTGAACGAGATGCTTAGCTCCGTTTCATCGAGGAGAAGGAGGACGTTGAATCGAAAATCGATGCCAAATTGGTTCCAACAGCGAGCGAGCAGCGAGGGGGTTTATGCAGCAGACGAGCACATTTTAAAGTTTGTCCATTACTTGTTCCGGAAGATGCGTTGCGACGTCGCACAGACACACACATACACACAAACAGATAGAGAGAGAAGGAGAAAATTGATTTTTCCTCCACGCAATGTGTCTCAAGGAATAAAACGGAACGTGCCCCCCTTGGATTGGGGAGCTACTAGTCCATTAGAACGGAAGTAAAGTGCTGTTAAGGTTTTAAATGGGAATGAAAGGGGGGGGGGGGGGGGGCAGTGGTGTCCCGTTTTATCGTGATGCTGTTAGCACGCAGCAAGACCTCCGGGGATGGGGCCGCCCCCAAAAAACAAGAAGATGGTCCGCTTATCAGCCCCTAAAGCCTAATATCGCTTTGGAATGGGAAACGCAGAGGGCGCATCTTGTGCTTTTATCACCCGAAAAAGTCCCAAAAAGGCATGTCATTAACGCTCAACGCTGTTGTGGTGCACGAGGCTCCAATGGGAAACCTGTTTCCGGGGAAATCAATCGTCACCTTGACTCACTCCACGAGGATCCCCATTGGAGCCTTAGCCTCCCGGACGATGGGGCCAAATTTTTCGCAATTTAATTAATTCTATTGCTGCCTCTAGAGACTGCCTTTGGAGACTCTGCCCGGCCTCTGAAGTCCTGTAGAGAGGTTGTGATAATTGTATAAGCTCTTGCACCCTCCCCAGCACTGGAGTCCTGGCCGCTGGAGTGCGTGCTCGGTCGTGGTTATTGTTGTAGTACAGGCGCCATAGCAGGATGAAGTGCCTGAATGCCAGAGTCTCCTGAACAGAGCCGATGCTCACCAGTGAGTCAGTCAGTGATATGTTTACAGCTCGGGAATCGAACGATGGCCGTACGTACGTACGTACGGACGTTCGTCGAAGTCTACACAAATATTGACTCCCATCTTCATGCGCAATCGACGCTGGGGGAATGCCCGACACATTGGTGGTGGTGGTTGGTGGTGAACCATTACGATGATGAGATCTCAATGTTGGGGCTGTTTTTTTCTAAGGGAACCTTCCGCACAATCCAGATGATGATGATGATGATGATGATTGCGACTGGTGGATGGGGCTGTGCGGAGAAGGAGGAGAAATCATAAAGCAATGTGTGGCGCATTTCGATTTCGAGCGGAAAATGGAATGGCCGCTCGTTGCCTACGCACGCGTATGAAGCCATCGTCCCTCCGTACCATTTAGATATTTGCCAACCTTTGGAGCCTGCATCCCAGAAGAGATTGACATGCTAGAGGGGTGCCAGGACTGGTGGTGGTGGTGGTGGTGGTGCGAAAGGGGAATCACGAGAATCGGATGGCAAATAATAAAAGGATGCATAGCATTTTCACACCTTGCGTCAGATGTTTGTCGGCTTCGAGTTGGCTTCGAGGAGTTGGGCAGAAGTCGAGTCGACCGGGAACAGCAGTTAACTGATGATGGTGGTCGTGTTGGTGGTAGTATTGGCCAGTAAGTTTACTCTATCTCTAGCTGAAGTATTTGATTTGATTTCCATAACCCAAGTGGTGGTTGCCTTTGCCTGTCTCCTGACGGCTATTTGCCTATCGGTGTTCGCTCGTTCCACCTTCCCTGTTCTGTTCTACTCCACCACCAGGGGCTTTTGGAGATTGCGATTGGAATGTTGGTACGTTCGGATCGACAGTATCTGGACAGCAGGAAGGAATCACATTATCGGATCCTCTCCCCTGATATTGCGGTGCGGTTGGATTTTATCGAGCGTTTGATTAGTTAAATAAATATCGAACCATTTAGGATACCAGCTCTTCTGCAGGGTTAATCCCAAGTCCCCAACC
>NC_064874.1:87944401-87946901 GCF_943734745.1 Anopheles darlingi
CTTCGGTTGCATAATATCGAAATAATGACTCCATTTTGCTCGGTAAGGGAAGTAAAGCACTCCATTCTACGTTGCAGGAAGGACACCCTCTCTCTCTCTTGTGTGGGTTTTTGGTAGTTTTAGACTTCGACGTGATACAGCGAAACTTGCTCAAGATGCGCGTGGTCTCTGTCGAGTGGTTGTCTCAGATTACAATCAGGGCGACCGGGCTATCAGTGACGCCGGCACATTGATGTGGTCCAAGCCATCTAACGACCCACTGCAAAGTGCCAAGTGTTCGTCGTGCTAAGTGCTAAGACCATCGACAGCACTCGTTACCACACGCGGTCCAGATTCATTTAGTCCATTGAGGCTTTGGACCAACCAAACGGAACCGGTAAATGGCAGACTCCGCCTGCGTAACGTCATTACCTGCCATATATCATACCAGCGGATCCATCCGGGGGCTTTTGGAAGCAAAAACTTTTTTGCCCTGCTCCACCTTCGCTTTACAACAAGGAATCATAATAAAATAATTGTGTACCACCATTTGCACCATGTCTTGTCCCTCGATCCCCCCGGTGGGACCCGGTAGGACCCGGTAGGAAATGGCAAATTATATTCCGGTAAAAAGCATTCCCTAGCAAATGAGGCAACACTCACCGCCATTTTCTCTTCACTTCACGTTCCGTTCTCGGTGCCGGATTGCGTGTGTACTCCCAGGGGACACCCTCCGGGGCGGCAGCAGCAGGAGCAGGAACAGTGCTCCACAGAATTGGGGAAAATTGGGTTCCAAAGGCTTTTTTGGCAATGTTTTCACTTCTCTCAGGCCAGCCAACGGAACGAGCCTTGTGTTCTAGGTGTTGCACGGAAGCCGACGAACGGGGTTTCGCGTTCCTCCCTTTGGTTTTATGGCACGAAAGGGGTTTTTACCCTGGGAACACAAATACCCCCTCCCCCTCTCGGAACGCGTGGCGGAAACGCGTGAAGGTTGGGTCTAGTGGACCGGAAAAGTGGCAAATTTGAGCCTCGATATCATTCTCGTCCTCGGTACAGCAGGAAAGGGCAGTCGCAGAAAGGAAAGGGTGTCACGTTGGCTTGAAAAGGTACTTTTCATGTTTTGGAGTGGCTGCGAATAGAGGAGTTGGCTGTTATTGCGGCGTGGTGAGTGCGCGGTCGACGGCCTTGTTGACGGGGAAAAGTTTGTTTTTGGCGCAACAGATTTTTTTGTTTGGAAAGTTTCGTTCATACGCCGCGTGCTTCAAGGGGTTTATGTTTCCCTTTTTCCGAACCAATTTTCGATGTGTGTTTGTTGCGTTGTGTTGGGTTAACGGTTTTAATTAAACCCGAGTGTTTGGTGCTCATAAATGTGGGTTATGAATTAAAATTGGGAATAGAAAGGACTGTCTGGCATGCTATCTACCGTAATAGTGCAGGCTACCGGTCGGGATGTAGGCCTTTTTATGTTTTATACTCGATATGGGATCAGTGCTTCGTTATTAAATTTGAGAAAATCGAAAACATAATTAAATTTAAAGTCTCGAAAAAAACATTGAAAAATTGAATTGCATAATATCTTTTTCACAAAAACTAAAAACCATATTTCATCATCAGAACCTCACATTCAACCACTTTAATTTAATCAGAACAAGCAGATGGACCACATTTACCCCGCATTCGTAGTAGAATTCGCTGTGGAATTTATTTGTCTACTTAGAATTCAACGAAAACCCCTTAAAAGAACATTTTACAAGCTGTTCATCATTCCCTTTTCGTTTACCGAAACCTCGCAGGTACATTCATTTCTAGCGCGATGCCCGAAAGGCCACAAGAAACTAAACAAACTGCAACTCGACCCCTCCGAGCTCAGGCTCAATAAATAATGCAACCTGAGCTGCACCTTCTGGTGGTTCGTGATAAAATATTAAAACACCGCGAACGCGAAAAGGCGAAACCTCATGTCGGAAGTCGGAAGTCGACCACAATCCAAGTCGATGCTACTCGCCCAGGGGACCAGTTAAGCGAGGCGAGTGTGCCAGAGTCCGCTACCGCTTACAGCCAAACCAAGAAGAATATCTTTACCAAGGGATGGTACATTATTCAAAACTATAAAAATCCCTTTTTCGCCTTGAATGGCCCCTGGACGAGAGAGTGAGTCTTTTGAGCGGTCTTCGAGGCACTTGCGAGCGCACACTTTCAGGCGACGGCGGTGATGTAATGCGAATTCGATTATCCTTTGCTGAACGAAAGTGAAAAAGAAAGTTGGTTCGCGTTGGCGATGAAGCATCTAAATGCTTCACGCAAAACCGAAGCTGCTGCTCCTTAAGGCCTTTGATGGGATGATTTCATTTTCTCTTAAAATGATTTCGTGTAAACTTCTCCGCAAGATCGTTGTTTTTGTGGAGTTTTGGCCCATGGTTTGCCCGCAGCTATTTGCTTCTCTCTGAACGGCTCGGAAGTCAAAATAAATAAATTTAGCGATTCATCATAAATCTTGACCGAACAACACCAACGACCACCA
>NC_064874.1:87951901-87986901 GCF_943734745.1 Anopheles darlingi
AAAAAGGATTAATTCAAGGAGTTGGCAATCGATATGATTGATTGTTGGACAAACATTGGCCGGCATCGTCCGGTTCGGCCTGTTGGAGCCATGCATCGGAGCGATATCCCATCCGTCGGGCAACCTAGATTTGATCAGGCCACAAATAGACCGCTTGTGGAGAGAGGGAGCTCGTCTGTCAGTCTTTGTGGCGCTTTTTCTCGACATAAACGCTCAGTTTAATTTAATCCTACCAACCTTGGCGAAGGCGTAAGGATTGGCACACCAGGAAACGCCTGTACCTCGCTCCTGTTTCCATCCTTTCCTTCTCTATTCGCTCTTATCAAACCAAACGCGCTGTCGACAGGCCCAACAGGCAGAAAAGGCCCCGAGATAATGCGGACAAAAACTATTTCCACACGTCGTCGCCGTCGTCGTCGTCGTCGTCATTCGACTTCAATTGTTCTCTAGAGGAGGATGGTGAGTTCCCGGGGCCAGTTGGAGACTTTCTCTTGGAACCACATTTCTTTGTTACGCTCCACGTCCCTCTGGTCGGCCTCTGAGGAATAGCAAACAGGATGTGTTTATCGACTGTAAAGGAGGTTTCACGGTTTAGGCGGGCACGATGGCAAGACGATTGCGCTCCTCGAGGACTACCGGGGGATGATGATGGTTAGGACAATAAACAGCAAAATTATTGCCACTATTTCCGTTTCCCCTTTTCGTTTGAGCCCACACCGATACACCGGATACGGAGATGATGGCGAGTGATGTTGGCGGTGTTTGTGCGTTGTGTTTTGTGCCTCGGACCTTGAGCGCTTGAAAATGAAAATGAATTTGTTCAAGTGTGAAGAAGAATTGGTAAATTGTTTCTCGTCTTCATGAGAGCGTCCAAGTCCAACACTCAACGCTGAAGACCCCTCTCTCTGGGGTGAAGATACAAAAAGAGAAAAACCTTAAAGACAGCGTCCATTGGAGTTTCCCGTTCCCGTTTTCCCGCCAGAGCTGATTGCCGTAATTTCCTCTCGAGCTGTAGCCGGAGCACCTTGTTTTGGCAGAGGAAGCATTACGTTTGTCTGAGACGGCACCCCGGGGGAGATAATTTTCGGGCTCTTCTTCTTCGACTGGGCGACTCCATTGTTTCCTGTTCCGAAGCACCGGGCGATCGTAACCGAGAGCTTGCCGTTGATTCATTAACCACAACCGGGGGAAGCAGACAATGTTGCAAAAATGAACCAAAGATAGTTATTATTTATGTGCGCTTTTCTGTGTTCAGTTCATGAAATGAAATTGATGCCGATTAGGTTGTTCGGATTAACGATGGAGCTCAGTTTTTGAGGTTGATTAAAGAAGTGCTTCTTTGTATTTTGATTCATTTACTTCCGTGAACCCCGACAAAAAGGGATTTAGATACTAGCGTTGTGCTTAAACACTGCTTTCACAATGGATTGTTAATAGTACATTGCCACCGTGCGGTCATAAAATGTTGCCGGCACTTAATGTGGCGTGCTATAAACATGGCATCGATGTGAAATGTGACCAATCGTGAACATAACTCATTTCACAACGGCTCATATCATGCGGGGAGAACCCGTATGCAATCAATTATCGCCGCCATTAAACACGTCTGTCTCCATTTATGCAATTAATTATCAACTACTTTCTTGCACTCTTGCACCCTGTCTCTCCCCTTGAACGTCACTGGCTGTACTCATGATCTCGATTACGAGCTTGTGAGCCCGAAATGGAACGATAAAAAAAAAAACAAAACCAACATGAGTCCATTGTTAACCTACTGCGCCACTGTTGCTAACATGCTGGCTTTATTTAATCAAAACCATAGCCATGACGCCATTCCGTCCACACTTCATTCCGGGGTTGAATCCCTACTGGCTGGCTCATATGTGCTGCTCATTCCGCCGGGAATTGCAACTCCTTCCTTGGACCTTGGGAAAGAAAGTCTTCTATGTATCCACATGTGGCTGCTAACATTGGCAGACCAATGACCAGTGCTGGTTGCAGTTTTACTAGCCAGCTTTTCCTGTTGACTGCCCGCAGTGCTAAGTGCATTACAGCGTATGTGTGAGTGTTTCTCGTGCTGCACAGAAACCATTCGACCAGGCGCCACCGAGCAGCGGAGAAGAGTGTAAATCCAGCTCAGTGAAGTGGATTCCACTTTTATGGTTATTACTATTGCGTTTTGGAACTACGGGGTAGCTTTGCATTTCTTGGTCGTGTCTGTGTTCAAACGGGGCTCCCTTTTATCCCCTCGCCTGGGCTTTTTCCCCCGTTTTTAAGACTTTGTAACGACAATAGTGTAACGGCCCTGACCTCACTCGCTCTGTATCCTGGAGGGCTTAACGGTCGTTAAATAGTTTCATATTCCATGCGACACTCACACCGTCGTCCCCCACGGAACTTCTTTATGCTCTCCCTGGATGCTTGTTGGAGCGCAACATCGGTGACGATGAGGCCACAGCCGACCACACACACACCAACACACACAGGGGCTTCTGCTGTCGGTGATGGTGATCGGATCAATTAATTACGATATCGGATTTCCTGTGTAACGCCACGGATGTGATGTGGCTTGATGAGATATGGCGTCACAAATGGGGAGAGGAAATCGCAGCAACGAACACTCCCGTGGGGGGCTTAGCATGAAATTGATTTACATACCCGGAGCCAAGCATGGAAAGAGCATCTAAACCGAGAGATGCAAATGGAAGCATCGGCGAAAGTGACACTTTCGCCTCCACTTTTTTCCATAAAGAGTGTCAGATAAGAATCGTAAAAAAAGATGACTTCGGGTGGGGGTGGCCCAGCATCGTAAAGGTATGCTCGCTCCCCTCGCTTTGTCGTTGTAAATGGTGGCGCTATGTAGCATCGCCACGTAGCATGTCGTTGGTGCCGTCGTCGTCGTTGTCGTCGTTGTCGTCGTCATGATGACAATCAGAGGATGTCATCCTCTCGGTATTCCCCAGCTGCAGATTGAGTAAAAGGATAATGAGTTCCCTGCGGTGACGCTGCTGACGCTGACGCACCGGATATGACAACCGGCGACCTTGTCCACGACGATGTGGTCCCTTGGTTTAGGATGCTTCGGATGTTTCCCATTTCTGATGATAATGATGAGTCCCCAAACCACCCGTTGGGCGTTGGCCCACCGGTGGGGGCGACGTGATTCCCCAACATAATTATGTGCTCAGGTATCGGAGGTAATGTCATGCACGCTGCACCACAGTGGGGGTGGTATTTGCGCATTGCCTCCAGGAACACTGGCCATTCCCAAACTCCCAATCAGTCAACCACCGGAGCTGGCTGGGGAAATTTGCATTTGGCACCGTCGACGTCGATCACCCGAGGTCACGTGCGTGATTTTGGTGGATTCGATTCGAAAATTGTCCCACAACATGAAGGAAGGTGGCCCGCCTGACGGATGCCAAAGGATGCCGATTCCCGGTGCCCTAGGAGTTGTGGTTGTCGTTGTTGTTGTTGTTGTTATGGCGGCATCATAAAAAGGTACGATGCACACCGTCGGTCCCCTTGTTGTCTCTCGGTTTTTCGTGGGGGTTCGAGCATAATTAACCCAATAAAAGCCCAACAAAGGGCAAGGGCGCTAACGCTTAATGCTGCTGGTGCTGCCGGGTGTTGAACGAACGAACGAACGAACGAGTCACAGTACACGAGTCACGAGTACGACGCACTGATAAAAACGTAAACAAATTTGCCACCGATAGTAATCTTTCGTTCCTTCCGTTCCTCGGGCTGCTTCCGGTGTGGGTGGTGGTGAACGTGAAGGGGTGAAAGCCATCCGTTCGTAGATGAAAGGAAGGGAGCAAAATGCGGTGCGGTTGTTGGTTGTGAGTTTGAGTTTTAGTGGTTTTTTCGTTCACAGGCCAACGATGGTTTGGAGATCGAAAGTGAGGGAGCGAGGGGACATTTGTTTTGTTATGCTCGATTCTCTATGCTTTTGACCTGCTACGCGGTTTACAGATAGTAAATGCAAGAAGGACCAAGGAGTTGTTGCCATCGGCAGGAGCAAAATGGACAAATATTTGGCCAACAACCACCACCCAACGGCCACCCCGGACCAAGCGGAAGTTTTAAATGAAATTGATAAGGCAGCATTATGGTCGGATGATAGCAGCCAGGACCTGAAATTGAGTTATTAAAATGTTAAATACGTTCACCCTTGAGTTTTTGGGTTGCTGGCAGCATTTGTATCCTCTGTGAAATCAAGATGAATCAAACAAATACACAAACAGAACGTGCAGTCGACTTCGAAATGGTTCCATCTCCTTTGTTGTGGATGCGGCGTGTGTCTGTGCCCGACGTTGGTCACGTTACTTTCAATCTCCCTCCCGTGGCTTTGTGTCTAGAATTTCAAACTTCCCGATGGTAAATAAGCCTAATTTACACACCGAACTTGATTATCTTGTCAAAACTGTTGCCAATTAATACTTTTTCGGCTTTCCCCTCTTTGACTTATTGTGAACCACAACAACGCTGCCTCTTCGGTTCCCTCGTATCCAGTAACTTGAGGAGATTCAATAGCAAGCCCCTTCGGTTTTGGGAGAGTTTCGCATTTCATTTGCCCTTTGTCACAATGGAGTGCCAGTTCCGAGACAGGGAAAGGGAACTATACTCGGTCTCGTGTGCCCTACTTTACTCCAAATTATAGTAACCAGCACAAGACACCAGAACCCATTGAGCACATCTTGACATTCCACAAATGCCGCCGCTGGCGTTGGCGATTATTGTTTATCAATTTCGCACCCTGCTTTCCCTGTGGAAAACGTTGGAAAAGTTCCCTCGATTTGGGGCCTAAGTGGTAAAGTTTATCATTGCGTTCGTCATAAGACGCTTCGAAGGATCACGCAAGACGTACCTTGCAGGGGTTGAATTCCGTCAGTCTGACGCACCATCGTTCTTCGATTAGCAAAGCAAAGGCAAAGTGGGCCAACGTCGGTGTCCTATCCTCGGCCGTGGCCCCGGTAATGTGTATGATATATTCGTTGAGTGGCACTTTTGTGGTCGCGCTGTTTAGGGCCAAGTTTCTTTCGCTCGCTCCGCCTCCCAACCCGTCAATGGCGTGGTAATAAATATCAAATTCAAATCAAGGACCCTTTTGCTTGCTCCCTGGATGAGCAGAAGGGGGGCCTGTGGTTGGCCTTACGGTCGGATTTGCACGCACACACACCAGATCCCCCTCCGTGGTACAAACCGCGAAACACGCAAAAAAAAACCCGTAACCAAAACATGCGGGCATTTGAAGCACGTGGTCGGGAAAAAGGAATAAAACATCCATTTTTTTGCTGCTTCTTTTCCGGTTGCGGTGCGTTCGTGAAAGGAATCCTGGCCGAAAGCGGAATCATATCTTCTCCATGGGGGCTGATTCTTCGGTAAACGGAAAAGGGATCGAACGGTGCTTGTTGTTGTTGTTGTTTTATGTTGCTTTTCCCTGAGTGCCATCGTATGTCGTTGTTGTGGCTTTGCGGTTGCCAGCGTGGCCTGCGATTAGGATATTGTTTCACAAACCGGCCGGTTTGTGTTTGTGGCCGAACCAGGAAGTGCTTTCATCATGATGCTTCCTCGTTGCTCCTTCCATAAGTCACACGGATGGAGTTTCAAGAAGTGCACGCGGGTGCGTGTGTAACAGCGTGAACAGAAATCAACCGCACGTGGTATCATCTTCTGATGGGACATCTTCTTGGGATGAGTTTCCAATTCCAGTAACGCACGACGAGACCAAAAGTTTGCGCTACCATGTTCGCCATGTTTATGGAAAAGGATAGCTTAGGGAAAAAAAAGTTAGGAAACGGAAAAAAACCAAAACTGAGGACTTTCGATGCGCAATCGCTCGACAGAACGGCCGAGACGACGAATGATAAGTGATCCGGAACACCGGATGGTTCCGTGTGCGTGCCTCGATTCGGCTTCCCAGCCGGAACGTGTTCATCTCTGCAATACATTGTCTTCAATCCGCATCGCTTGTTGGAACTTTTACACCCAGAAGCTTTCGAAGGCCTGTCTGCTCTGGAGGTTGAAGGCGAAGTTTTCCGTTTCGAGCCTTCCAAGAGGAGGCGAGTTCTTTGATGCTTAACGGTCCAGCAAGAAGCCTAGCAAGCACCCGGCCCCCGGCATTGACTATCGTGTTCAAGATGGAATAGATAAAAAGTAATGTTTAATCAATGCGGCAATATGGCGAAGCTACGCCACGATTTAGATAATAGATAGGACTTGGTCTTTGCGAATCGAATGCGCCAACACCTTTTGCGCCCAAGAGTAGTCCATCCGAATGATCCTACTTTTTCCACTCGATGGAGTCGCTGCTAGTGTGCAGTCCAAGAAGATGAGAATGCTACACTCCGGTGGCCTAACTAAAGTTTCTTTCCGTACTTCCGTAATAAATCCCACGGCCCAAGACGAAACGGAACTTAATCGTTAATCGATTCTCGAACCAGAGAACGACGCTACCGCGCCACCACCGAACCTAAAAGGGATATTGTAGAACAATATTTATGCGGATCGATTTGAGTTCAACGATTCCCTTGGAATGGCCACGCCAAGCTGTTACCCTCTGGGCCCATTAGAGGGGGGGGGCCTAAATCGTTTTGACTGCCGGAACCCGGGCGGTGCCAAAAGGCACACGGGTTTAACATTATCATTATCGTAGGAAAGCAACCGGGCAACCTATTGAAAAGATTGCCAAAAGCGACCGACAACCATTGAGCAGTGAGCAGGCAGACAAGACTTTAGATTACGATCGGATTTGATGCTTCCTTTCGACGGCAAACGTCGGGCACGTAGAGTTCAATCCGTTGACAGCCCTCGGGAGCCTCTGGTGTTGAAGCTTCCGGTTCGGCAATTACGGTGTGGTGTGGGTTGTTATTTACAGCCGTCGTCGTCGTCGTCGTTGTTCAGTTTGGGTTTTTTTAAAAGACGCGACCCCACATGTTTAGGGGTCGGGTAAACACCGGTTAGCAGCGCCGGTTGAGTGAAAATCCTTTTTCCTGCCGCTGAAGGAAGTTTGGTTTTCCACGACAACAACGGAGAACAGGGTGAAATGCAAAAAGAAGAGATTATTGGTGGGAACATTCAATGCTGGTGGGAGTAGCTGTCGTTAGGACTCACCGAGCCGGGGGTGTTGAAAGGCGTGTACTGTAAACAGACGCCAAAAACACCTGTCGAAAGGGACACATCATGTCGGAACGGGTGGAAGGGAGTGGCGGATAAACGTGTTTGCGAGGGATTGTGAAAGACTCCCGAAGACCGTGGTATCGAACTGATTTAGTTTCACGTTTGCAGTGCTTTGAGAACAAAGATCAGAGAATTCTCCCAAAAACCATGAGAAAAGAATGGACTCGAGTAGGCTGTGAAACATGATGTCAGCTGGTTTTTTGCGCTGAGTAACGCACGGGATTTACTTTCCTAGTACCAGTGAGCTGTTTCTGTTTTGAATCAATTTTCAATGAAGTTTCCAGCTTTTCTTCCTCGCTTCGCACACTCTAAACACACACACTGCTCGCTCTCGTATCCTGTTGCATTTGATCTTTGCCCGGGGCGTCACAGAGTGTGTCGCATGATAACGCACGATATTTCGATTTTCTTGTGGTCATTCACAGTGTTTTTGGACGATGGTTCGTTTGATGAGGGTCGTGTTACGAATGTTTCCATCCATCAGCTGCATAGGTATCTCGCCATCCCCACGGGTTGCCTGACATCATCTCCTGGGGCGCCGGGTCCGCCCCGGGTTCAAACAGACTGTTAACCTTATTGAGCAGTATAAGGCTGGCCATCGGAGTATCGAGTAATAAAATATTTATTCAAGAGGGTGTAATATGCAATAATAAAAATTTATAGAGACATACACCGTGCGCACATTGCCGTATCGAAGTGGATGGCAGATTGAAAGATAGGCGAAGGCGTTCGATCTCGTCTCTAACTTGTTGGTCAGTAGAGTGCCCGAGGAATTGTTTGATGACGCTGGAGTTTACTGCAGCATTTGTGCGGGAAATTCCATTTCCCGCTCGGGTTCGTGAGTGCCACGTGAGTGTCCTTTCGGATCCTTTGAGTGGCTTCGTCCTTTGAGTGACTGAGTGAGTTTGTTTCGGAAAATTGTGATTCTTTAGGATAGTGTTCTAAACATAAACTGCATTTTTAGTTAAAGGTGTGGAAATGCAGTTGCGTCGCAGGACAGAAAGTCGAAGCAATCGTCGTAGAAATTGATTGAGTATGTTAAATTAAAGTAAAATTAACTAAGTTTGTGATTTCCTTTTATCTTTTCTTCCTAATTGTTCCAGTTGAATGCAGTTATTAGGTAGTTTTTCTAGGTTTTATATTTTTATTTATAAAAACTTTGCCACAGCATAAATAACGGATAAATTTGAATTTGACGTTTCGTCTCACTGCTCGAAATCAAAATCTACTCGAAATAATGAAACTGCTCGAATGAGTCTGTCTATCTTGCTCACTTCAACACGCGAAAGCGAGATAGCTGTATTTTTAGCGCCACCTATGCGACAAGCATGTGAAGCTCGATTTGAATCAGCCGTTACTTAAAAAAATGCCGCAAAAACCGAAAAAGAACCGAAAGTCTTAAAAGCAATATTTTACAACTAAACGGGTTGGTGGAAATATGTAGAAATGACACCAACATTGCTGGACTAACGAATTAAAGGTCGACGGCTCTCGACTGGAGTTAGTATCCAGACTCTATAAGGGTGCCCAGCTAATTGAGTAATACAATAAACCTAATAATGATGATGGCGATGATGCCGCAAACCACCGACACCAATGGTCAAACCGAACAGGTGAAGGCATCGACACGAAGTACTCGTCATACTTCGCATAATTAATCCCCTCCAAAGACACGTTGCAAAAGCACCCTAACCCGACGAATGACTGCCGTGTGTTTATGGTTTCACACGTTTGAAATCTGAAACCAAGGATTCCGGAAGTGATCGAAGGGCTCCCGGCCCATCATTCGGACGCGCTTCACCCATAAAACACAATGTGTCCTGGTGGTCGCGCTCTCGGCACCCTCTTGTGTCGGCGTTTGATGTGCTGCTGTGGGTGTGTGCAGCGGCTTGTGAATTTACGCTTGACTGATTTTTGCTCCTGTGCCCAGCGGTGGTCACACCTGACTCCCTGGATGCACTTTAATGCAGCGTGAATGGATCATCTTTCTATGCTGCTTCTCCATTCTTTACTAACTGGAATTGCAGATGCCGTGTTTTCGAAAAACGTTATTCAAAATCACATGAATGGCAAACCGAAAGTAACGTAAAAACGAACGGTCGGTGAAAGAGCATTCCATTCACTCTCTGATGGCCACGAAAACACCTAAATGATCAGAAGTGTGAAGTGAACATTTCCACACAACTGTAGATGGTCTCATACTTCCTGCAACACTTCGATAGTTTCCATTGAAATCCTCAGACACCGGATGTTCCGGAATCCTTTCAGGACACACCACACGGACGGGCTGTCAAATCTAATTAAATCAACATTTCGGCTACCATTGGAACAATGTCCTTCGCCACAGCCTTTGAGCCAGTACAGTTTTGGACTTATTCTTTCGTGTAACGGGATTAATAGAATCACTGGAACGGGTTTACTATCCTCGTAGTAACGTGATTTTCCCCGATTTTCTTTGCCGGAGCTTCCAGACAAATGATGGCAAGTCCAGATCGGTGCCAGTCTAGCGTTTTAATTAAAAACTCGTCCTAATCGAAACGGATGTCATCGAATGGTCACTATGGCGTTCTTGGAGCTCCAATTCTGTAGTTCCTTTTTCAACAAGTTAGAGTTTTGTAGTAACATTTCACATAGTTTTTTGGAAGTTCGTTCTACGATTTATCTTACTTAATGTTTCTATTCTATTCCCTGGAGTATTTCTTTCTTATCAGCAATATTAAAACGCCCCACCATTTCCAAAGCTCACGATTACCCTGCTGAGCATAAATGATGTCCTTTCGTATCCCACCCCCCACCAGCTAGGCCGTGAGGGCGAGAATTCGCCAAACGCGTTAGCATCGCATCGTTGGGAATCGAACATATGCAGTAGCCATAAAAAAGGATCAGCCACGGTGATGGCGAGGCCGACGGATGTTATCCCTGTGCAGTCGTGGCGCACTCAGCCATGGCCATCATAAAGTGTAATCTAAAAATTGTGCGGAACAACGGCAGTGGCGCGACCCTCCATTCCATCGCTACTATTCCGATCAGCCACCAGAACCAGAGGGGTGATGGGGTGCTGTAACCTTCGTTTGATTAACACCTCGAAGCGAAGAGGAAGGAACGGTTGTGGGGATGGTAGCTCGTGTTCTTTGGGCGTCTTGAGACACACGCAGCCGCCTTCGCGTTCGTCGAAAAAGAAGGGACTGGTTTGCAACCCACTCTGATCACCCTCCTCGTTTGGTCTCTTCGATTCATCTGGAAATAATGAAAGGAAAAATAAAAATAGGGAAAACCCCGGTTGCAAGAAAAAGGACGGGCGTAGGAACGGGCAAGGTCGTGTTACGAGAACATAGGCGAACATAGGCGATATGTGTAAACATGTGATTTTATGCTACATGGAAAACCGTCTTTTCTGTATCCTCAACCCTCACGCAAGTGCCGCAATACACCCACAGCAGGGGGGGGGGGGGGGAGAATGCATGCATTTCCTCGTCGCCTGCTAGTGGGTGGTAGGAACGTAAAGCATTGCTGTTGACCCTCTCCCTCCGCCTTCAGCTGATCGGCACTCTGATGTGATTTCGTTGATTATGTAAAACGACCATTTATTGGACCGCTTCCGGAATAATTGCTACCGGTGAAGCGAAGGGTGCAATCCACATGCTGGATTCCGTTGCGGATGTCAGAATACTGGACCATGGGGAGCAGCGTGTTCGATTTGAAACGGAAAGGAATGAAGGGAATTCTTTTTTACAATTTATTGTTGGAGAATGATGTATGATCATTGGTGTGTGTGTTTGTGGCCATTGTATGCCAAGGGTGGTAACGCAATCGTAGGCAATTCCTTTTGTTTCGTTCGATTTTCGTTCCGTCTCTTGGTCTTGGAGTTCTGCAAATCCTCCCATCCATACCATCCGAGCATAATATTGAAAACTCATCCTCACCACCGAAGAACGATTTTAAAGAAATTAATCCTCCAACCTTTCTACGTAGCACCGACATCTGCGGAACCCCCGAAAAAACGCCCTGGGTTTCGAAATAAATTCATTTGCAAAGAAAAGCGAAGAAAACCAGGAGAAAACTTCCGAGCAAGCTAAATACCCATCTGCTGTTCAAATGTTGTGTCACCACCGTTGTCGTTGCCAGCCGTTGACTGCCTTGTGGTGTTCGTTAGCGTTAGCGGGGGTCCTCCAAATGATGCTGCATCTATTTTGGGACTCGACACTCTCACACTGCCCTGGTCATGGTTCCTGTTTCCGTCGCAACTTTTATTTCCTCCGTGAACAAATATTAGCATTCATCGGAGGGCGACTCCTTTGGCTGGCTGGCTGGCAGGTTACGGCTTTTCCTTTCTCCCGGGACGCAAATTGTGCGTCTCGAAGCCAGACCAGACACGGCCGAGGGTGAGTAAGTTGGATGTTCTTTTTGATTTGATTCCACCCTTACTTTTGGGCGGTGTTCGGCAAGAAAGGTTGTGTCTCACTCTACGCATCGCCATCTAAGATCAAGGAGACTCACCTTAACCGAGGTGGTAACAGCTGGCATCCTTTTTCGGGAAGAAGTCGAATGTCTTAAAATGGACTACAGCCAGACAGAATGTCATTTGTCTGGAAGGGAACGGGAAGATAAAACGGAAGTGAGCTTAGTCTTTGTTTACCGCACACTTCCTTGGTCCGGTTTTCAGTCAAGGAAAGCTAATACTGAGGCGATTTTAAAGCAAACTTGAGAGAACTTCGGTACTTCGCTAAAGAGCATTGAGGATTAAATTTCTTGTTACTCTTGTTCGATGCTTCCTGCTCAATCTGTCCGACGCAATCTCGTTACAACATCAAACTATGCTCCTGAATATGCAATCTTCGCTGCTGCTTGCGTCGGAAGTCCTTAGAGCCTTCGTTACTAGCGTCAGACCCTGATGAATGGTTCGATGTCTCGAACTATTTTTCATTCATAGCCGTGCCGCCAGGTGACGTGTCGACGTCCTGACGTCAAAACCGATCCTACCTCAAGGCTCCGTTTCTATCCGAAGGTGTGCAAAGAGTAACGATCATTGCATTTCTTGACATCTTTATACGTTGCACTTTCCCTGTACCTATGCTAATAGAAAGGCTTGTTTGCATACCGTTAAACCTGCCGACAGAGCAAGGTGTGCCGAAGGAGGAGCTCTATTTCTTTCTCTCTCTCTAGCTCCTGCGCTTTCACCTAGCTGTGGCCAAACGGTGGGACAAGTTTTGTAATAAATCCAGTCAATTTTGTTGCGAAACATGTTTATTACAACGCCATAAAGTACCGCACCGCATGACGCTGGAGCCGCGCGAGGGTCCCCAAAGACGTGCACGCCGTCGTGGTCGTCGTCGTCGTGGTCTAGGTCCTCTGATGAAGAAATTAGCCAACCAACCTTGCCGTTCGCTACCACCGCGGTATGTGGTAGAAGGCTTACTCCGCCGTTCGTCGTTCGGGGTGGAAAGTTAACGAGATTTTGAATGAGTTACAGGATGGTAACGATTCCAACACGCGGGGGCTGCTACTGTACACGCGTGTATGCGCCATAAAGTGTACATGAAAATGGTCGTTGTTTACCGGGTTAAACCGTTGAAAGAACCCATTTCCGCATACCATTTTACTGTGTGCGTGTGTGTGTGTGCCGGTGGGCTTGTTTGTTTTGGCTTCCACTTTTATATTGTGTGTTTTAAGGCACGCGATACAGGAGGAAGCTGGCCCAATTTTCCGAGGCGTGGTGAGAAGCGAAAGCGTTGAAAATCAAGCCATTGCTTATCAACCTTCCAGGCCTCTTGCTGCAGGATTCAAGGGGTGAAAATTGAGGGATGAAGAGAACCAGTGTAAACATATCTGCCTACGGGGATTGCGCCCGCACCACTCAATTGACTCGCCTGAATGACAGCTACAAGGGAGCCAGACAAGGGTCAGGACTCGGTGCCTGAAATGATTTAAATCGGTTACTATGGAAATATCCTCAGCAATTCCTCGGAGCAATCGACCGAGGTGACCGAATAGGGAGCGCACCAATTGACAGCCAGAGCAGTGGGCGGGGGGCGGGGGGGACAACACACAGCAGGAAGCAATCGATCATTTTTATGCTTGACGCACATTTTGACGCCCATTTCACCCCCAGGCCCCGAGCGGTGGGGGTGAGCTCACCGATTTAAACAAATCGATGGGTTTATGATCGGCATTTTTATGCGAAGAAATAACAATTACGCCGATAATGGCGATGCCGAGCCACGAAGGGCTCGGTGACAGGCAATCGATTGTTTTTTTTGCACTTTATTTATGTTGTGGCCCAACCTGAGGGGGAGGAAGTGTCTCCGGATCGAGCATATTTACGTTCAGCAACGGTAAGATGGTCGTTTGACGACGTGTTTGAGCATTTATTAAATTGCTTCTGCTATCGATGAAGGAGGGCTTATCGCGATGTAAAAGTGGTGGAGTGATGGTTGAACCGTTTTTCCAGTAGATTTATTTGAGCACATCAATTACCTTCTCTCCATTCGACGAATGCTAAGCTGGGGTGGGAGTCCTTTTTTAAACATCGCCCACTTGTACTAGAGAAAGCGAACGAAAGTGTTTACAAACTACGATTCAATTTTCTAGCAAACTTTTTGAAATGGACTTCCAACGCACCTTCCAGAACTGCACGAACAGCTTTAAGTGATGCTGAGTTCTCGAACATCGATTAAAGTTATTTCATTTTACTTTCACCTTGATTGCCTCCCGGGATCTCATCATCCACTTCCGTAAACAAATCATCGTGAAAGCGTTGAGAGAGTTTTAGTCCAAGGCAAAGGTAGTTCCGCTTCACGCTTCAGGTGAAAAGTGATTTTTGCTTCCACCAGACACTACGCCCGACTATGGCTGTATTTTATTTTTAATCCTGCCAAGAGCTCACCGTTTCGGATCCGAAAAAGGTTACAGGACAACGACACGGAAAAGAAACAGAATTAAGTTACGCTTCTCGTTGTAGCCCATGGTTTTCTTTTTTAACTTTTCATCACACTTTTTGTATGGCGAAAAGTTTCTGGGCCTCGCAAGGACGAAGGCACATCAAGGAAGTTTTTTTTTCTCCGATAAAGTAAATCCTTGGGTGCGATACCCGCGAATGCGATGGACTGTGGCGCTGAACTTTTGGGGCCAAAAAGCGAGCAGCAGTCACCTCGCGCGGCATCATCACGATATCAGTTTGCTTACCTTTTCGGTCGGGCTTTTGCAGTTCCCTCCTTGCACGGAGCTAATGAATGATCCCGAGGCAGTCAGGAAGTCGAAAGAGCAAAACGGACGACGAAAAGGATACCATTATCCTTAGCTGAGGAACGGTGGAAGTAACAGAAGGATGATGCTACATATTTCATCATGGATTGAGACTTCCTTTGCTGCCTCGACGGTTGTACTGCTCCCCGGAAAGATCTTCCCTTTCAGTGTCTCTTTCGTTCGGTGTCTCGACATCGTTTGAAATTGTCTGACAAGCGTTTCGGCACCGAGAAAATGGCGCGCGCTTCCCCCAAAAGAAGTCAACTTCCTTTCCGCGTGGTAATGTTCTCCTGCTCCTGACCAAGTTCCATAAAACGTAATTTATTTTACCTTTTTTTATGACTCACCGTCGATTCAGCAGAGCACAGGAGTTCGGTTTTTTTTATGTTTCCTGGTCCTACTCCTAACCAGTCGTCGTGGCCGAACACCGGTTCTTAATCCTTATTAAACGTAATACCTCTATTTTGCTTGTGACTCTCTCGCTCGTCGTTGCAACTACCTGGAGGCGTCCGAAGCTGAGCTCCAAACTTGTCACCCAGTGCCTTGGTGTCGTATGGAGTCAGCAAAAGCGAAACGGCGATTGTGTGACCAGCTCAAAATGGTGGAGAAGCATCTCAAAGGGGAGCTGCTGTACGTTGCGTTGTTGTGTTTATTTCTTCCGGAGTTTTCTAAATTCCACAACCACTGCTGTGGCCCTTATACCTCTCTGGCGTTCAATAGCGATCGGTTTGGCAATAATGTGACCGACCTTATTGGGGTTTTTTTTCTTAGTGGGGAGGCCAAGCGCAAAGTGTTTTTCTTTTGCCAGGGATCCTCCACCGAAGATTCCATGCCGTGTTTGTCTGCTCATTTTTACGATTCTCCTGAGATGCGTCCTTGTGCTTCCTGTTCACCTTCGGTGGCCATTTCTCAAAAGGATCCTTTTTGGGGCCGGAAATTCGACAGACGTCGGCGACGACGGCGGGGGAGCTCCTGGTTGCTTTGGAGGTGGATATGGACCGACTGACGGTTGGGGTTCGTTGTCAAGGGAAGTTTTATCACCTCCTAACGTGCCGCTCGCCATCGGTTTGGTAGAGGAATATGTTTTGAGAATCGTTAGACGATGCTACACGCTTGATCCCGCCAGGCAGCCATGGCAGCCTAAGGATCAGAAGGGCAAAGGCCAATTGGAACGCTGAGATGAAGTGACGGAGAGAGAGAGAGAGAGAGAGAGATGAAGAGTCTGTAGCGGAAAGCAAAAAACCCTCATAACGACGTGCGTGCGTTTGGTACAGAAGGATCAGGTTGTTCCAGGTGTGGATTACAAATCGATATGCCATTCAGGACATCGGCTCGAGCGCCCGAACCAGGTGGTAGGTGGTGGTTTATTTTTCCTCTATTATTTGCTCCACGCAGAAAGTGGCATAAACAAGGATTCTTACCTCGAGCGGAATGCAATACCATCACCGTTCGGTTTCCAAGCGAGGAAGCGGAGGGCTTCTCATGTGGAAGAAAATTGATTTTTTCTCACTTTTTTCGCCCCCGGAGCCGGATCGTGGCGAGATTCCAGGCCGGAGTTTTCCATCGATAGAAAAAAACTACATTTACTGTGAGTCAACGCGGGGCACGGCGTTTACGAATCGATTTAAAATATCACCATCATATTTTCTATTCACAAGTTTTCCAAATTGAAATCGAAAAGTTTCGATAAGACCGACAAAAAAAAAACTTTTTTCGTTAGCTGAGCGTTGCATTCCGAGCAAGTTTTCGATTTCTCTCATTATTTGCACATTCCAGAGTTTCGAGTTTTTAAAATTATCGATCCTCTTTTTCTTTCTCTCCATTTTAGGTAAGCATACTCTCATGCAGAACGGTGAATGCATTTTCCGATCGCTGGAACTATCAGATACACTCGTTCCCAGCCCCAGGAGTGAAGCGTAAGTTTTAAGCACACAATTGAAACTGACCTCCTCGGGGAGCATTCTATTTGCTGAAGTTTAATTAAACCATCACCGAGGCGCACTGCAAGTGGTCCAGTGTGTTGTCAGCTGTAATTTGGCATATAATCTGTTGGAATGTTGGCGAGGAGAGGTTGAGATATGCTGCTGCAGCAGCGGGTGTAGGAGTTTAATCGTTGGATAGTAAAATTGTTTTCCAGCACTCGGCGTGCTGCTGTTTATTATGAAATTTTCCACTTTTACTCTGCACTGTAAAACAAGTGTCATTTCACTTGTTGTAATAGGAAGGTGAATAGAGGTGAACATAATGAAAAAAAAATTATAACTTTAATCTCCAAAAGGACTTTACTTCATGTTCAAATGGGACTTGCATTAGATAAATGATACATATGAATTTCTGTAATATGTGCAAAAATATTATAAGTTTGAAATATTTATAAAAATCTTTATAAAAACTTACCCTGAAACGTATCTGAAGGATACAAAGACGGAGGTTTTAATTTCCTGTACTAACTTGATCGTTATACAGTTATTAATGGTTATTTTAATTTAGGTAAATGGTTGATAGAGACCAGATTTTTATGTTTAAACAACCATTCCACAGAAATCATCGGTGCGTCAATGGCAGCCGTGGCCAAATGGTTAGTTTTGTTGCAAACCCAAAACCACAAAAATCACTTTCTCATGCCAATGAGCCGTAATGCGTCTACCGTTTGCACGGATAAGGTATGATTAGATTTGCTCCACACGACTCCTTCCGGAGACACAACGGATCACAGTCAACGGTCGGTCTTTCGTACATTGAAAGCACTTATCATTAGCCCTCGAGGCGACGGACCGGGAGGCCCGGTGTGTGTGTGTTTTGCTAACTTCCCTTGGAAGGTAGGACGGCTCCATAACACTGTGTTTTGTGGTTAATGCTGCAACGACATTCGGCTGCCGGTGACAGTTCAAATTAAAGCAACCACCATTTCCGGGTGCCCCGTACGATCTGCGTTTTGGGGTGAACCCTAATGGAGCGGAGATGTTTGCGAAATTTTCCGGCAAATTTTACCTTTCGCCCGATGCGATTCAGGTTTTGTTTTGCAAGGAATGGCTTGTGTTAGCGTCACATTTTGTGAATATGACTCCTTGTGACTTCAACGAGTCAAAGACAAGTGTCATTTCCATAAACTTTACCTTTCGATGTTGAGATCTCTTCGGGGAAAAGCTAGTCAGCAATCTATGCTACGAGCATCGTTAAACGCTCTCATGCTGAATTGAAAGTTATCCTTTGGCGCGATGCAATCCGACTGGTATGGTACCAGTCAGTGGAAAATGTTGCGCCGAAATGTCTCGTGCTGCAAATAAGCACTTTCCAACCTAGAGAGTGAGAGAGAGAGAGAGAGAGAGAGAGAGAGAGAGAGAGAGAGAGAGATAGAGAGAGTTTTCCCTTCCCAAAAATGCCCGCCATACGGCGAATGGAATGGTCAAAACAAAACTGCATCAAAACAAATTTTCCTCTCCTCTCGCCAGTGCAGTGAGCAAGGCGTGAGAAAAGCAAAGGCGAACTCTCGCGATGACTCACGCCGGTGAAATGGAAATGGTGCGGAACGCCGGAAAGGAACGGAGACCACGCGGCTCGCGTACTACTAAAACACCAAACGCCGGCACAATTTTGTGAATGACTCTCGGCGAACACCTCCACGACCCTCTTCTCGCATACCCCCCCCCCCCCCCCCCAGGCGGTGAGCATTTTCCATTTTCTCACTCGTGAGGTGAGAAGTGAGAGACGGTGCGTTTCGGCGGCGTTTCGTATCGGCGTCGGCACGAGGCTTTCGCCGACTGCGCATAGCGTTGCTACACATTATTCCATCTTGCTTCCCCGCTTGGCGTGTTTTCCAAACACCTCTCTTTGTCTGTCTCACGGGTTGTGTTGGAACACGTATACCGCCCTGCTCGTAGAACGTATCCTAGCGGGAAAACCACGCGCCTCAGTAGCATTTGGAAGCGCTTTCGCGAAGGATACCCCGGGCCAGGTCTGTACCGCAGCGCGTTTCGACTTTCTTTTCGTAATTTTTGCGTTAAGGAGTACGTTCGTTCGAGCCTGAGGACGGTGAAAGTTTTGTGACACATTCGCATTCATCATACCTGATAGGGGAGCTGACCCTGCCCCCGGTGAGTCGTGAAGTGCAGAAGAAGTCGTGCATTTACTTTCGCGATGTTTTGTGGTGGTGGGGAGTAAAGTTTGAATTTTTTTATTTATGTTTTCGTACCAAAGTTGTGCAAAACTGGGGAAGAAGGCCAGAGAATAAAACAAAAAAAAATAGATATGCTAACATCGTGACAACGCGCCCCCCAAACGGAGACAATTGTGTACGCGAGAAGGAGGAAGAGGAGGAGTAGCAAGAAGGTGGAGCTTTGGTCTTCCCTTGTACCGTGTCATCATCGTTTCGTGCAAATTTCCCACTTTCTGGGACTCCTTTCCGGGTGTGAGGAATGAGATGGTGGTACGTGTCTGAACTACGAATGTGTCCTCAAGCGACCGGGGCGCCACGTGGTGTACGGCACTTTCTCCTGTGCCGCTGCCATTGACATCTGGCCCTGGCCGGATGATCAAAAAGCCGTTAAAAATCCAGGACACAACAGCGTCAAAACAGCTGGCATCCAAAAAGGTGGCCACCAACCCAGTCAGTCAGTCAGCCAGTCAGACCGGCAGTTGAATCATAATGTAGGCGTTCAATGCCGCGCCGTCATTCCCGGGGAAGGTGTGCCAAGACGAGCGAGAGAGAGAGGTGTTCGTGTTTCGTGTGGAGTGAAATATGGAAAAAATGGAAATGGAAAGCAGGTGATTCACCGGTGGTGGTGGTGGTGGTGCCGGTTCTGGTTCTGTGTAGAATGCAAGTGGCCCGCCATCTCACGTGAAGGATTACTCATCAACGGTTGCTTGTGTGTGTTTTCTGGGGTCCAGGTGGATTAGAAGGTGATTTGTGTGGTAGCGCCAAGAGAGAGTGGGTGGTTCGTGAAGGTTTTTCATGGAAAAAAGAAAAGTGTGGTGAACGGAATGTTTAAGTGGGAAAATGTAAACCAAGAATTGTGCCGATGATGTCAACGCGGAACAAGTGATGCGCGAAATTTGGTTTCTTCAACCGTAATGCATGCTACGTAATTTGCATTCCACAAATGTAACCGGCGATGTTTCGCAAATACCAAGCATCGATTGCTCGGAAAATGCTTAATACCGCACCGCGTGTGTGTGTGTGTGTGTGTGTGCCTGTGTTGGTGGTTATTTCGGAAATGCATGGAATCAAGAGGAAGCATTCACACACGCAATCGCGCCACGATGCCAAGGAGTTGAGAAATCCACGAGCAAACCACGAATGGAACGAGATCATATTCAAATTGCATATTCAACTCCGGGAATCGTGCTGACTTCCAGTCCCTCGAGGGCTTCCAACATTAGTTGTTTGTCTCTGTGGTTGCCTATTGTTGTTGTTGGATTACCGTTGTGCTCGGTTGGTGCCTTCTGGAAGTGTTGATTGTTCTTAATTTCCAGACCCGTCTCCTCGAGGGGACATTGCAAAAGATTTAGCTTCGAGCAGAAACCGCAGCTGGCTTTGTGTTTTCTCGGTTTTCGCCTATCACCCGAATCGAATTTCTAACGGAATACAGACGATCTTAAGCTCAGTGAGAGTATGTAGATGAGCAGCAGCAGAAGCGTCAGCAGAAACCGCACATGCATACCGAATTGCCGCCACGACAAGACGACCAAGGCGATGGTCACATGAACGATGCTATCGTTTAATTACTTTCGAGACAGATAAAGGGAAGCTGCGAGCCGGCATGCGATAGAATACGGAGAGCCAAGACATCTAATGCCCCCCGAAGTCAACATACACATTACCAAGACGCTGGCCGTGGCTAATGTGCATGTCTCACAAGAAGCATAGAATTTTATGCCGATTGTGTATACGATTCGTCGTTAGAACGAACGGCGATGGCGTACTTACAAAGTGAAGATAATTTCGCAATTTATCGTATTGTGATGTTGTTGTAGCAAACAGTCTCGACATTAAAGTCAATGTCACTGTATTTGCGGCTTTTAGCGGGTATAGTGCAGACAATGCGAGACATGAATCTGGAATGTAGCGCTTGAAAGAATTGTTGCGGAATGTCTTACATCTTTTTATTCCACTGTGATTGTTGTGGAACTGTCTATTGATGTTGTTGCTGGAATGCTTGAATAGGATTCATTGATTGCATTGTCATCGCGTTCAGGTCTTCAATCGTCACCCTAAATCTGTTTATTTCCTCGTCCATTTACTTATCGTTGTGTTCCAAGCAAACGCTAAATGAGGCGCTTGAGAGTTCCAAATTAACTGTCTAGAATTCGTGCTAGCGATGGCAGTCTTGTCTCTGGAAATCCTTCTGGAACTTTTGCGACTTTCCAGCTATTGTTCCGTGAGAAGAGAGGACACGAAATGCCAACTGTTGGACAGGAGTTCGAGTGTAGACATCCCCATAAATAAACTTCCCCTAAATCCTTCCACCAAGCTATCGCGAGCAGTGAAATCACAATCACACAACTCATCACGAGCTATCTTAATTACAGTTTTAGGTTCCTGTTGGGCAACTTCTCACTCACCACCACGCCACGTCACACCACGCGTTGTTTCTCTTGAGAACCATAAATTTCTCAAATTCTCGTGGCGTTTAGTATTCGGTCAACAAGCCAGCTCCTTGGGTGCGCTTTCGAAACTTTCACTAAACTCGCCTCGCCCCCCTTTCATCACGTCACCAACCATTCCATGCTCGATTCTCCGGTTTCGTTATCTTAGGAAAAGTTTTCCTTCCACCAAAACGGGGCCCTGCCCTGTCAGTCGTCCGTTGTTTCTCCGGAACTCCCCGGTATAAGTTGCTTATACAGTCAAGATGACCAATGGTGGCAATGGAATGGAAAGCGGAAAACCGAATCCTTTTCATGGTCGAATGGGGTGCTCGGCGATGAATGATGCGCCAGACGCAAAAAACAAAAGAAGTAAATACGGAAACTAGGAAAGCTTTTTCCGGTTCCGAATCGGACACACACACACACACCAATACGGATGTGGCGTGGCATGTCGGCCACGGACCGGACAACGGTCGAAGGCCAGCAACGGTCACAAAAATGCTAATCCCGTACGTGAATGTCATGCGGAATGAAGCGAGGGGCCCCGTTGTAATCAACGCGCGAGTGCGAGATGACCCTACCCCTGTCCGGAAAGGGGAGAAGGGGGGAAGGGGGACCCTGGACCAAACCTAATTCTCTCTAACGCATTCCGGCATTCCGGCCAATGGTGGTGATGGGGAGAATGGCGCATCCGTACATCAGCGAAAGATTTTCCGTTTGCTCAGCTGTCCATTTTCCACGAGACACTAGTGTGTGTGTGCGTGTGTACGATGCCATCGTCCCTTTTCTACGTCCCCCACAGCATCTCTTGGATTGCCAATTTTCCACCTCACAAGCAAAACCAAAAGAAGCAGACCACCACCACCACCATCAAGCGAACCGAACGTGGCAATCAAACGTTACGCACAGAGCACACCCCGTGTTCATGGGGACGGTGTCGATGGGCGCACGATACGGGTTTTACGGTGACAACAATATAATTTTCCACTTTTCTGCACCCAAGAGCACGATTCCGGCAGTCGGCGCTGCTCTAGTAGTGCTTTCTCGATGTTTTTCGTGGCACACCAAATCTGATCCGCCCAAACACTAAACGGATGGACATTGTGGACGGTTTTGGCAGGTTTTTTTTGGCTGATTAATGATCAGCCACTGTTTGTGGAGTATTGGTGGCCACAGTTTGTATCGAGATCCGAGTTATCGAAAAGCACGTTCCCCAACGGAACGATCAACGCTGGTTCCGCCGGTCTATCGAAAAGGAACGTACCAAACGATGTTGTTTTACGATGCCTTCGGTCACATTATTTCTCACTTTCGACGAAGCGCACTAGGCACGAGGACTTTCGCTTTTACACTTTCTTTTGCGCTAGAGGCCAGGAAGTGTTGCTTTTTATGCAACACTAGAGTAGAGGGAAAAGGAGAAAGAAGGTGAACCTCCGCAGGCGGTGAGGAGGTGAGCGACATGATGGCGAAATTATGATGGCAAGTTTATCGCGAACCACATACTATGCTAAGGCTAGCCTAACAGCGAGGAACGTATACGAAACTCGTTCCGTGGTGTTTTTTTTTAAGGGGAGTGAGCTTCGCCGTCCGGGAAGTGAAAGAAAAATCGATGTACGTGCCTTTGGAGAGATGTTTTTGGGTGGCTTTTCCCTACGCGTTCCCTACACTTGGGGGAAAAGACCGAAGAAGAGCGCATATGTGGCGCTTGCCTATGCTGCTAGATCCTGGATAGCATATCCCGGAACCTGGTGGGGTTTCCCTACCCCAAAAACGGGATACAAAGTTCAAGAAGGATACACACAAAGGCGTAACGCCATTTTACGAGGGATTCTACACGACTTTTACTGGGCTAATGCCAGGCTCTCGCTGGTGGTTCTGGTGGCGGTTGCTGGTGTAATCTAGTTTAATAACTAGAAGGCAACAAAATCCTTGTCGCTTCCTTGTTCAACGGGAGAGGCGCGTTGCTAGTTGGGTATGCGCTGCAAATTCGATTTGTGAACAAGAACGTTACCGAAAGACCGCTCTGCTGATGCTCATGTTTGGAAGGATTTTCGTTTTATGCAAGTTTATTGGCTTGTGTCTTGCGATACATCAGTGTAACAGTCGAAAGGGTAACCGGCTATAACACTAAATTGTGGTTTTGCTCGAGAAACAGCATCCAGCATCTATAGCTCATTCTGACGCATAAATTACCCGTTCAATTACCAAATAGGCATCGGTTGCGTCAATGCAAAAAGCCAATGTTCCCAAAAGGTTGCAGCACATTCTCTTCATTAAACGAAAAGATGGTATACCACACCATTGCTTCCCATAAATTATCACAACAGATCAGATTACAGTCGTTTCGTTTAATTTATTGTATTTCTTCAAACGCAACTTTTCCAAATGCAAAACAGGAAGGCGCTCGGTGACGTTGAGCCATCCGCAACGACGATCGATTGGGATTGTATTTGCTCCCGAAATCAACTTCTTATCGTTGACCCATATTTTTGGGGGGCCAACTCCTGGATCCTGATTCGGATTCGTGTGCTTTCAATTTCCATTGGCGCAAAACCGAATCGCCTGTCACTTGATGTGGAGCCCGGTTTGTTCCGGTCCACCGAGACTGGAAGGACCCATAAATATTCATCGAACATCGACATCACGGTTAGATTTTCCTGGAAGGCTTACACGAGCTCACGAGTCGCTCGATTTCGGCTGCAGTTTGTGGCGTTACAATGCCAAAGACCAATAAATAACCTGCCACGACAAAGATAAACGATAAATCCATGTTGACTGTTTCGGGGTTTTTGGCGGTAGACCGATCCGGCCAATTTCCAGGTTCTCTAGACACATCTAATTTAGAACGTATCCTTTCGGCCTAACCACCATGTGACCATCGAATGCTTAAGGTTTAGATCTGAGATTCGGAAAATGAGAACCAAAACAAAAAAAGGCCTTTTAATTAGCCAGATAAAAGACGAATGTCAGGTCTGGTTGTGTATCAGTTCCAGCTCACCTGCGGCCAGCATGAAATGTTTACTCACGCATCATCAACCATCCAGTGCCCTCTCCCCGTTCTCCTATCCAGTTTAATACCAGTTTTACAGGATAAACGCTAGTACATCCTCTGGAAAGGCCTCGCAAGCCCCGAATCGTAATGCTTGATCGAAACACGACGCTTCCGTTTTTCGGTGGATGATTTTAGGCTGATCCCTAATTTTTCATCCCTCCCGGAACATTCGTTTGACCTTCCATGGCCCAGAACATGCGGCTCTCTTTCTCTCTTTCTGCTCCCGAAAAAACGGAAAATACAAAGCAGAAATTGGGATCGGAAAAGGGAAATGCTTTCCGCTTAACGCTGAATCCGGCAGCAGCATCCTGGATTTTGTTGTCGGGCCTCAATTCTCCCTCTCCCCGGGAGGTTTTTTCGGTGGGGATCTGTTTTTATGATTTCTTTTGGTCCATTTGACCGCTTAGCCTGCGGGCCCCCGATGTGGAAAGAGGAAAGCGAGAAGATCAAAAGCAATGCTTCCATTTTGCTGCTGTCGTTGGGTGGATTCACTTTCAGTTCCTTTTACCGTCCGCTCTCGTGTTGTGTTGTTGGGTGATGAGAAGTGAGCATTGTTTTTGGCGCCGAACCAATTAATTAGAGCAATTATTTGGAGAAGCATTTAACATTTAAACACTCCCCCCGAAGGGCATTGCAGGAGCTGCTTGTTGTTTTTTAAAATGGAAAATTCCAAAACAACTCCATGGTTCCGCGAATGATGCCGTCATTGAAGATTCTTTAAGATATTTAAGGAACTGGTGCCATTGGTTTTACACCGTATAGGCGAGTGCAATCGATCCAAAATGAAGTCCTAAATCTCTCAGACACGTCCATTCAGAGGTACTTAATCCCCTCGTTTAAACACCACTCCAAAGGCCATTCATCGGCCAACCTTTGGTCAGCAACAGACGGAAAACGAATGTCTCCAAACGGAGAGGGACTGCAGGACGACATGTACGATCCACCCTAGCCAGCTGTAATCCTTGGTTCCATTTTTTTTTCGCCGTGGACCATCCAAGCCATGATGATGTATCGAAAGGAAGAAACTCCCCCGAAAACCCTGACTCCTGATTCATTCTCCCCCATCTGATCCGCTGATGCTGGACACACCTCCACGTTGACGTAACTGATGCTGTGTGTGGGGCTTTGGTCCAACGTCAGCATCACAGACGGAAGCACAAATGAAGCCCCCGGGCAAAAAATGTATTACCCACCATACATCGTGTGCGTTCGTCCTTTGTCGCTCTCTCTTCCAGCTCCCTTTATGCAACAGGAGGGGACGCTCAATTATGGAGATCATAACGATTCATATACGGCTCTGTGTGTGCGTGTGTGTATGGGAGTGTACTACTCCCGCTCATACATGTCCTTTCGGAAGCTGCAGCTCAAAAGATGAAAAGTTGCGTCGACCATACCAGAACGAACTGGCTACCGGGAAGGCTGGACTGCCCCATTTGTCATTTAATACAATTAATAAATCACTCGTCCGGCACTGATCCCATATCCGGCAGAATGAGCTTGAGGGGAGAGGAATCACTGCCCCATCGGATGACAGGCTTTGTCGTGCTGACCGAACTTGGGGTTGCACCATTGAGGTTGATTTTGATTTGGATGGTTTTGTGAAAAATAAAAACGTTTTCCTCCGGCACCGAAATCTGAGGCCTCTCAGTACGTCAAGAGTGTGTCCAGTGTCCGGCTGAAGTGGACACTCTCGCTCGTTGAATGCATCGGATGACGGTCCTAGTCCTTTGTGGCAAGCGATGATAGCAGTTTGAATTGACCTTTTGAAGGATGCTTGAGAGAAGATGGTGTAAGTCCATTTAGACGTATAGATAGAGATGGGTTGGGATCATTTGAGTGTAAGGGATATTAGTCTGTCCCCATTCGGTTTGACTCGAAGTCTTGATGAGGTTGATAATGGACTCGTTGATGGCTTCATAAGTTTCGATCATTAGCTACGAATTGGCTTCTTCCCTCAAATTGCGGAGGGAGGAGTTTTAATCATGATTTAAGGATAATGATTATGATTTGAAAACTTTTGGTAAAAACAGATCCCCAGATATAAATTCTGTTGCTAATAATAGCAACTAATAATGTGCCACGTTCCCTCCCCCAGAGTACGACTCCATGAAATTTCCCATCTAGCGTCATTCCGACACATTCGTAGATTGCCTGCCCTGGTGAAAGTGGGAACTTTTAACAACCCTTGTAATGTCCGGGACCGGCCCAGAAAAGGCGAGAGATCTTCATCGTCCGTAAAATACCAAACTCGATGACCCGGAGTAGTATGTGTCGGGGACTAAAAAAAGGCCAAAACGAACATATAGGGAGCTGTACGAGGACCTTTCCATTTGAACCTCAAAACAAACGCATTGCGGTGTGGTTTTCGCCACACACACAGTGGCAAAAATCAGTCCTCCCCAGGGAGCCAGCAGTAGCATGTGGACGTGAACGTCGTTCTGGAACGTGGAACATATTCATATTTCTTCTAGTTCCAGTTCCAGTTCCAGGTTTCTAGCACCCCCTCACAGAGGGGTGCTTCGTTGGGTGTTGTTACGGCTCTGGAGCGATATGTGCAAATGTGGTCCTCTGTCCTTTCATCTTTCGCTGTCCCTTTCATGCGGCGTTATCGTCCACGGTGCTGCTGGAAGCCCTTTTGCCTCGAATGCGGTCATTGTTCTGTGCTTGTCGAGCATACGGTATGGCGAGCCGAATCGAGGAAGCCTACCATTGTTTTATGAGTCTCGAGCTGTGCGGTGGCGTTGAAGGAAGAAAATGGTCCACCACTTTTGCGGTGGAGAAGTGCCCCAGCGAACGAACGAGTCTGCTAAAGTGTGAAAAACCTTTTCGGGAAGGAAATAACGAGGAATAGCCTGCGAGCAAAGCCTGGGCTCGCCGGGACGGAATAAGAATATTTGCATGGCACACATTCTCTCCGCTGCTGCTTAGTCCTTGGCGTGCGGAGTTCCGGAAGAAACTGTCTCGCAGCGCCACCCACCCAACCCGGGGGCAGTTTGAGTGTTGTGTATTGGGAGTGCTCGTGCAAAGCGGCCTCGTGGGGACGAGGAGCTTGCGAGAGGGACCACGGGTCAAAGAGGGAAGTTTATTTACCTCGGGCTCGCCGCGGCAGCGGAATTGGGCCGTTCATCGGCCTAGGCCCCAAAACGGCACAACACTAGACGCGCTCGCAATGGTCGCTTGTGTTTTCATAAATTTTCATTTCCGTCCAGCGCCAACGAGCGCGCGCCAAGTCTACGGCAGCAACCAGGACCAGGAAATGAAAATGGAGATGGCAGAAGGAAGACGATGCGTTGGTGCGATGCGTAACACCTCCATCACTCCCGCTTCACTCCGAAACCATCCCGAAAACAATGGTTGCCTCTAGTGGGGGTTTCTGGTTCCAGCACACCGGAAAGGTGCCGATGATAGGTGGTAAACGAGCTCCGAGAGCTCCTCCAAAGGACATTCGCAGGCTATATAGGGCTAGCAGGAAGTGAGTTTTTGCAATTAACTCAAGTACTTTATCCATGATTCATGAGTGCTTTTCATCATCGGAGAAATATGCTTTTCTCACTCACTCACTCACTCACGCCTCACTGACACTCACGAAGGACTTTATGCGGCCCCTTTTTGGGGTTGGAATCCTTTCTCGTAAGAACACCGAAGTGATGGCTTCGTGTGCGGAGAGTGTAAGACCTTTACGCCTGTAATTAAATCAATTTTCTTCCCCCCAAAAACAAAGATTCTGTGGTGCCTGTGCAAAGTAACTGGCAGTAACGCACGGTCGATCGTATTAATTACATCCGGAAGAAACATAACATTCTCCCATCATCCTCATCATCCCTTTGGTGCCAGAGAAACCTAGAACATACCATCTTGCGACGACGACGACGACGAGGGCTATAATCCCATTTGCGCTGGATGCGAAAAATACAATTCCCGTACAAATTACTTTAAATGCCGTAAGACGGATTATCCGTTTTTGTTTTCCCGCGTCCCCGTGTTGCCAACAACCCCTTTCAACGGTACCGTGATCCGGAACCGAGGCCATCGCTCCCTTTAGGAAGCCTTTATGGTTTTGTTTCTTCCTCTGCAAGGTTACACACCTTGCTTCCTTCCGAGAATTCGCTCAAACGCTCTGGGGAATGGAAACGAAACCGACCACGAACGTCCCAACAAACAGCAACAACAACCACAATCTGCCGCAGGATTTTGTTTACTTCTCGCGCGCGCACCCGTGTGTGTGTGTATGTTTGGTGAGAAGGTTTATGCGACAGCATAACTCACTCGCGGGGGACGGAAACGAGCTTAAAGATGGCGATTATCTGAACCTTCACGTCACGGTGATGCTGTACACACGTCGGACATACTTTTCGCAAGAATTCTCGGTGGCCGACGTTCTGCGGTGTCTGCGCGTTCGTACGTGTGTGGTTGTAATCCCTTTGCCTTTTGCCAACGTTGTCGTTGATCCCTTTCGGCGCCCGGTGGCACTAAGGAGTGACAGTATCAGTACGCTCTGTGTCTCTGTCACGGCTGGCGGTTGCTTACTGATAAAAAGGTTCACTTCCGCAGCGCGTTCCGGTCTTTATGGTGTCCGTTGCCTTGCCACAACTTTCGGTTTCATCTCGAAGCAACCCGCAAACGAGCACTTCTTAAAGGCACTTCCAACGACGGTGCAAGTGTAGAGCGACTCTAATTGCATAAGACATTTAAAAGGAATTAAAATGTGTATTGGGCGCGACGAGAGCCTAGTACAAGGAGCGTGTAGACGTACCGTGTGGGGCGGATTTTCATTCGATACTACACACACACACACACAACATACTAGGAGTATCCTTTGCTCGTGGTGGCTTCTGGTGGCATGTCTGGCAAGGTGCAGATAACCATTGCGGAGGACATTAGCCCGGGGAGTTGGTTGATTTATTGTGTTGCATCGTCGGGGCTCACGTATGGTATGAGGAGAAGCTCTTGAATGCCGAGCGAGAGAGCACAGACGAGCCGTAATTGAGTGGTTCGTGCGTTCGTTTACAGATAGCTCGGCACTCTGTTTGTCCTTTGTGCAGCAGAACGCAAATGTTTACCTTCTTGAGGAGCCCACTGAGGACTCTTGACGTATTCCGGACACGAAAGAGAATAATGTAATTAATGGAAACCCCCTCGTGGCGGACTAGTTCCACAATCGTATGGATTTTCAATCACTTTTCAAGAATTCAAATAATGTTTCCGGTACTTTCTGGCGTGAAGTTACTCGAGGCAGTACCCCGGAGCGAATTTCCAATGAAATCCTTCATCGACCATGACCTGTAATTCCCTTTTTTTGCGGATGTGCGCCCATGCTGATGAGGTTCGTCGCACGATTGCGCACCTCCTCCCCTTTCCTCTTCTAAACATGATGAACCATTTTCTGCATCATTGCATGTTCCGTGGATCCGCGCGCTACACTAACCCCGCGACGACGCCATTGTGTCCTCTTAATTTAGCGATGCGACAAATTCCACGTTCATGCCGTAAAAATAACATTTGGACTAGCTACTGTCCTGGTTGCCCCCGGCCCCCTCCCCCTCTGTTGTTCTCAATTACCTTGGCCTCACAGGACGACACTTGCCGGTTCCGCGCAGCGAATCCAATCCCAATTCGTGCAGACACAAAAGACGGGATACGAACGATGCCTTGACACGGAATTTGAAATTTTATTCTTTTCGCTGTGGCCCACACCGGGAAAATCGTGTTTTGGAAGGGAGGAACTAGGATCAAGGGGAAGGGCCTCGCATTGGGAATCTTGGGAAACGATTTTTCCGGCGAAGTAGATCGCCCAGAAAGCGATAGGATAATCTGCAGCGATAAACGTTAAGTGCCGAACTGTCCTTGTCTTTGCTGCTGTTTCCGTGGCGTTGGATTTCCGAGTTTTTCCGGAGCGAAGGCTTCTGTGCGTGTCGAGAGAAACGCGTCTACGGTGGGGTCCTTGTGTTTGGAGTTTTTCTTATTTAAAATTCAACTGAGCACCGGACGGACTCCAATCAGCTAACTGGTTTGATTGTAGCGAGCATTTCTTTCCTGGCACCGTGGCCTCTGTTTGTGTGTATAAAAGTGAGCTTACTGTTGTGCTTCCTGTGCTGCAATCTGTTTGATGTTTTTTGCTCAAATCCTTACGCCGAAGGATCCACAACAAAAGTCAAACCAAATTTCAATCAAAATGGCATCGAACAGTGGCGGATGCTTGCGTGTGAGTGTGTCGTCCTCTAGATAGATTCCATGTGCTCCAAATAACCCAAGAAAAGTGTGTTTCTCCAGGATGCTGCTGCCAGTGGTGTGTCTATTCCGTCAATGATAGAGTTTCGTTGAATTAGGCTGAGTTTTTGAACAAAACAGTGTGCCGCGGGTTCAGTGAAAGGGAAAGAGAGAGAGGGCGAGTGCAATAGACGCCGGGATCGTGGTGGAAATGTGTTGTGCTTGTTGTGCGAGGGTTCGACCATCGACCAGATGATAGCGAACGGTGGGAGCTCCGGCAGGACAACCGGTGTGGTAGGCCCTCCACCTCCGACGACTCTCACGGACGCCGGTGACGGTGTCTCCTGGGAGTCGTCGAGCCAGGGCTCGGGCGGTAACACGGGTACGGTCAAACGAAGGCCCACATCACTGGAGGCGAAAGAGAAAACGCCATCACCGACGCAGGATGCGACGGCAAGTGGTACAACGCCCCGAGCAAAGGCCGTTGAGGGTGCGAGTGTTCCGGGGGCCGTTAGCCCCGAGCCAATCAAATCATCGATTTCCTCGAAGAAATCGTCAAAAATGAATCCGGAGAGACGCAGGACCATAATTGATTCCTCGAAAATTCCCTCCACGAGATCCGGGCGGTTGGATGAGCGGTTGAAATCGAAGCTCAAACCACCGAGTGCTCTACAGCAGAGGAGCTCCAGCGGTGGTGCTAGTGGTAAGGGTAGTGAACCGACCATCAGTTCTTCAAACATGAAACCAAGCGTGGTCGCGAGTGGTCGCAGTGAGAAGGACAAAAATGTAACATCACCTCCAGGTGAGGGCGTGGCAGGGATGCGGTCACAGAAGAAGGTGTCTTTCATTCCAAGCCTCTCGTCGGTGGGTGTTGGTGGAAGTACGGCCACGAGTACGCCTCCCGGTGGAAACGTTCGAACGAGCTCCGTGAAGACAATCCTTCGGACACGTGCACAACCTTCCAACAATGGTGACGGTCGCACCATTGTCGCTGGTGACAGTCCTGTGGAGTTTAAGGAGCTATATCGTGATTACCCTCTTCCATTGCCACCATATCGTGATCCGCCGCCACCACCACCGCCGTCTAGTAACGGTGGAACACCGACAAAGACCGGCTCCGAGTCGAAACAGGTGTACGATGATCCGGTGACTATCGCTGCACCGTCTTCGACCGTCATTGAACCGTCCAAGAGTGAAGATGTCGGTGCAGTGGTACGCTCTAAGCTGAAGGGCTTCGCATTAAGTAAGCTGATATCGTCCCATACCGGCGTAGAACGGAGAAACACAAACAACTACGTCACGTTACCACCGTCACCGAAAGCGTCCAACAAACTGATGTCTTCCAAAGGGGCTTCCGGAAGTGTCGGTGGAGAACTGCCGGCCATTCCTACGCAATCCAGTCCAACTGCTGCTGCTGCTGCTGCATCCGCATCGGGTATGGGAGAGAAACCAAGGCAACCGTCGCCAGATGACATTCTCTCGAAGCCCGAGTTTACCTCCTCCCAGTTCAAGAATCTACCGGTACGCCAGAAGAAGGGTATGGTGCCACACCTGGAGAACTATTGTCTGTTCGATCCTTCGGTGGATTTCTTTAACGAAAAGGAGCACAAAATGCGCGCAATACCGGAAGCGGTCGAGCTGGCCGATCCGGTGCTGTATCAGGACCATCTGATCTACGATGCGGTCGACCGGGACTCGGACAACTACTTTACCATCGAACCGGAATCGCTCGAGATCGAGGTGAAGAATCGGCTCTCGCTGGAGAAGGTTGAGGAGAAGATCGATGAGATTTTCAACAAAACGCGACCCACATCATCGTCCTCGTCGTCGAACTCGACCAGTGGCTCCAGTCCGGACTATCCGTCGATGTTTAACTCGGTCATTGAAACACCTTCGTCCAATTTGGAATCGACCGATGAGAGCGACTATGGGTTCCGGAATCGGCTCATCGAGAATTTGAAGGTGCTCGCCGTACCCAAGTCCATCTCGGGCTCGATACCGGACGAAGAGATCGAGCAGCTGGAGGAGACAGTCGGAGGAGATGAAGGAGTAGCGGAAGGAGATGGGCGACCTTTGCGACAATCACCTCCCTCCTCATCGGTGTACTATGGGGTGGTGTTGAAGACGGGCCCCATAACCTCTCGCCTCGAACGAGTACATCAGCAGCAATCAGTGTCTTTGCCCAACTCACCCCTACTCCAGCATCGTCTTCAGCAGCAGCAGCAGCTACAGCAGCAACTACAGCAGCAACAGCAACAACAACACCAAGCCAAACAGCAACGAAAATGTGATGATTCATCATCGTCTTCCTCGTCGGCGAACGCTTCGCCACCAGCAGCTGCAGCTTCCCGCACATCAAACGCCGGCGAAGGGTCGCCATCATCTTCTGGCGCTTCTTCTTCTTCCGCCAGGGAAACCCTCTCGAATGGCACCCAGACCACCGATAGCATCAGTACCACTCAGGGGACACCGAACGCAATCAACACCTCGCCGCCGAGCATCGGAGAACAGAAAGAGCCTCCGATGGAAAAGATGATGGTGCCGAGAGTGACAAAAATTAAATCCGAATCTAGCACCAGCACCGGAAGCGATGTGACCGGAAGTAGTACGGGAGGAGGAACCGTGGGGAAGGTGGCCAATTTTCTTCCCCTTCTCCGGAGCACCTTTGCCCTCGATCCGCTCAAGTCTAGCTTTTCGCTACCTCAGCTGCCTATCGGTGGTGGACGTTCCAACATGGCCAATTCCGCTGCTACGGGAGCTATCAGCAAAACGTATCCAACGGGAGCGATAGTGACCGGTGGCGGTCACCATCAGCAACAACAACAACAACAACAGCATCTTCATCAACACCACCACCATCAACAGCAGCAACAGCAACATCGAAATGGTTCCCTCGATTCTACGCCTCTGTTCAATCGACTCCGGAAACGGGAACGGCCGCTCTCGAACCATAGTGACGCCGATAGTGGATTCCTGAGTCCTGCGACTCCTCCGGACTCGAACGGTGCCTCCCTACTGGCGGCCGTGACTGATGAGGAAATCATGGCCACGGGCTGTACCATCGAGTCGTCGTCGTCCTCATCTTCCGATGCCGTGGTGCTCGAGCAATGCGACAGCATACAGGAGCTAATACAGGTAATCCAGCTAATCTTTCAAGACACTCCTTTCAATTGTAGGGATTCCAGCAAATGGCCTCGAATGTGGTAGCGCGCGCGCGCTAGTTGTCTGCTGATTAATTCCTCCTAGATCATTTCCTAGATGTGTCAGCGTATTTGGAGCATTTGCATTTCAAATACCGTCGAACGCTGGAGGAAGCATTGAGTAATTGAAGTTCCGAATGGTGGCAGAACTTTCCCCTTCTAGAGACTGTAGAGTCGAGCTCTTCTTCTGAAACAATCACCAGAAATGCATAACATTATTCTATTTGCCATCGGCTCCTTTTACACATCCTCTGGCTCTGGCTGTTCCAAGCGATGGCAGATGAAATTCGTCCCAAAACTCCTCGGTTCCCCCTTTTCCTTACTGAGCGAGAATCCTGCGCTTTAAAGAGGGGACACAGGGTCTCGCTGTCCAATTCCGGTGACTAATGGAAGCGTGGCGCAGTGTGTCACAGCGCTCATATTAGCAATTCACCCTCGGAATTGATCATAAATTTTCGCTAGTCACTGATTGGAGAGCGAGTAACAGAGAGAGAGAGAGAGAGAGAGAGAGAGAGAGAGAGAGAGAGAGAGAGAGAGAGAGAGAGAGAGAGAGAGAGAGAGAGAGAGAAAGAGAGAGTTGAAACAGGTTTCAGTTGCCTCGCGTGGGGAGACTTTCGTTCAACCGGTATATAGCCTGAAAACGCCCTGAAGCGACTTGTCTGCGGATGGTACTACGGCACCAACTGCGCGACGGTGTCTTCGGTGTCTAATTCGGGGGAATTTGCAATGGAATAAAAATCGCTTCCGGTGCCATGAAATTGCTCTTCTCTTCCCTTTCTAGTTACCTCTCCATAATTAAGGCTCCAAGCAATGGATTCCCTAGTAGCGGGGAGTATAGCGACCTCCGTTTGATGCTCTGCGAAAAGCAGAAGTCGTGTAGTCGTATCTTCATGATTTCAATTCCAGTCTTTGACGTGGTAGAGCTCAGACCAACGATGCCGTTTATTTGACTAATTTTGGTCCCCAACAACCTCAATGATGTGTCAGTAGCAGCACCATCCACTCCCCTGTATGCCATCAAATCAAGGCATATCAGGGTGCGTTTCATTTTCCCGAAAGCAATCATCGTTGGGATCGCTGGCGGCGCCGTGCGAAAACATGATTTAAATATGGCTACACAAAAATGTAAATTTCATAAATTTTGCGTTTCAATTACAAGTTAATTAAGGCACGCTTTCCATCCAGCCGCACTCGGGATGGAGCACTTCGGTTTTCGGGGGGGCATGACGCGCTACTAAATGCAGGCCGCCCTTAAGAGCTCCAACGAAAGGGTCTCCCCCCTTCGATATAAACGCCCATTTCGATGAGGGGGCGAGCAATCGACCATAACCGGAGAATGCTAATTTGAATTTATTTCCATAATTTCCGCACACACACACACACACTAGTGCTGGACGAGCGGACGCCATAACGCAGCTAGTTAGTTCTGGATGAGAATTGGGCAAATTGGTCCGCTCCCGGTGATGGTCAAATCGAATCGAAGTACCACTCGAGGTGGGATGGATGGACGTTGGCGTTGTTGTGATTAGATT
>NC_064874.1:87989401-87994401 GCF_943734745.1 Anopheles darlingi
TTCTGTTTATCGCTGGCCCCGAGGCATATCAAGGCAGAGAAATGGCCTAGAGGTGGGTGTGCATTATGCAGAGGGGTTGAAGGCATTTCCTCCTCCTCTTCCACCAAGCAGAACTTGCTACAGTAACCAGGGGGTGTCGATGGGGTGCAGGACACACCATCGAGCCCCTGGAAGGAGGGAAACTACATAGCATTACTCTGGGGAAATCGTTTATTGCTGTCGAGTCCTGCCATGCGAGGGATCGGAACGCACCCTTCCTCGAGTTCCCCGGGAATAACGAGGGAATTCGATTGCACCTCGATGGCCAGGCGTCGATGGTTTTATCCCTTCGATGAGCGACGATTTTTCAGAGCCGAGACCTCCCTCGGAAGGTCCTACATTATGTCGCCCTCGACGTGAGCGCAGGGAACGATTAATATGCACATTTCCAACGTTCACGACCAGCGGCTAGACCCGGCAATTCCGATGACGTATAGCAAATTGTAACAAACCATTCCACTACTGGCCACTCCACTTTGCGTGCAGTGGAGGGATTCTCGGGGCGACCGCATAATGCGCTTTATGCGGTGGCGGCAGATGAGACTCCTTCTTGCATATTCGTGCCGTTAGTCAGGGAGTGTCACCATTTTTCATTGTCACCAGCGTGGTTGTGGCCCTTGGTAACGCCAAGTTTACTCTCTTACAGCTTCAGCTTCCTGGTGCATACACACACTATGAAGGCTAATGGATCCCCAGGATTACTTCTTCACGTCCTTAAAAGATGCGCGTAAATGGTGGATTTATTGGGCCATTCGTCGCTCCTCGTACGTGAGCTTGAGTGCAATGTTCTCACTCGGTAATAGATGGATCATATTCGTGGATTGTAAAATGCATCCGTGAGGCATTAAAATGTAAAGAAGCTCATCAACAAGATACTAAAAGTAATCAATCTTCAGCTTCATCTGAATAGACGGAAATTACTTTAATAATGTTATCTTTATGCTATGAAAAGAATAATCATTGAAATGATTTCAATTAAATCATCTGCTACAGAACCAAATGAGCGATTTTCCTGCGTTTTCTCGACCAGCAGTCCAGCTTAAAGGTTCGCAGTTGTAACCGAAGCGGCACGCGCCAACACCTGTCGCCCATAAATCATGACACGTTCCGTTCCTGCTGCCCCACGATGCTGCTGCTACTGCTTTGCAGTACAATACACCCCATCGGTAGCTCTCGGAATTGTGCGATTGGCTTAATTTGCTGGCCCACAATTTACTTTAAAACTCCCTGCGAGCTCGTGCGAGTGAAAGAGCAAGAAGCTTTACCAGCTTATCTGGTATCTATCTCTGACGGTGGTTGAAATCGAAAATCGCATCAACCATTGCCCCCTGGCTTGGAAACACGGTCTTAGTGGCACGTGGCCATTGCATTGGTCACGGTGGAAGTTGGAGTGCGTTCTGCTCCCCTGCACTCCTTCATCCGGGAAGCGGAAAATTAACTCAACTAGTGGCGAAGAGTACTGGTGTGCCTTCTGCAAAGTGTCATTTGGCACGTGACCACGTGGGTGGGAGGGTGAGCTGCTGAGTTAACGAGAAAAGTGAGCGAAAGATGCGCCCATGAACAAGTGTCCTGAAGTGAGGGCTTTTTGAAGTGACATGCAGGAATGGTTCTATTATTTTATTTTTGGGGTGTTTATAGGATTCTGCGAGATAATAGCGGAAGTATGATTCACAATTTTCCATAACATATTCTTCATTCAACTACAAGCGAACGTTTCTTATTAGCTCAGCACTAGCAAAGTCGAGACTTAACAGCTCAAACGAAGCACATGTCTTAACCAGCGCTGAGCAGAGGATGCATTTGATTATGCTATCTCAGCATCCTCACTCAAGCTATAATCAAGAAGACGCCGGAGACGAAAACCCGGGAAAAGTAATTTACGATCCACACGCTGCGCACAACCACACTGCACGAGGCACATTACGTATGTATGGAAAATCCTGTAAACAGCTCGCGTCCAACATCGCGACTGCGACTGGATAGGACAAGTTTTTGCTCCACCATTTGTGCTCGAGGCCCTGGAATAAATTTGTTTATCCTCTCGTCAGAAGACGCTCGTGTGTTTGTTGTTTTGAAGGAACTTCATCCAGCGCCGCGGGCGACCGTCCGTTTTTGAGGAACTCATACCACTGCTTGTAGCGGGAAAATAGTGTTAGTTTGCATAAGGAGCAGCCCACGAGGTGGTCTACTATACAGTAGTATGGTATGGTATGTTCAAGGAACGCCTCAAGGCATCTCTCCCGTATGAGTGACAGTATCACTTCCATGCCAAGGATACCAAGGATATCCCAATTTGAAGTATCAAAAGGCCAGCGATAATTTGCTGGAATAAATAGCCGCCATTCACGGTGAATGTGTGATAATTTCTCGAACCATTACTGCATAACCATAGACCCAAGGTGCTTTCCATTGGAAAATTGGAAATTATTATCAAATTCGCTTAGCTCTCCGTGGTGTACGCTTCGCGATGTTACGCTCTTTCCCATGCTGCCTTTGCGTCCTTTGGGAATTATTATCCTGCGATCCATGAAGCCACCGCCCCGGGAAGAGAATCCCGCGGAATCGTGGATCCTGAAAGAAAGGGATGAAGGGACCTTTTATTAAAAGTTCCGTTTCCGCTATTATCTCGCGAACGCCAGCACGACAGCTCAACTCCGGGTTTCTACAAAAATCCGGAAGATAAAGGAGGACTCTTTCCCCTCGTTTCCTTATCGTCCGGTAGCGTTGAGAGCACCGCATTTAAGCGCCACAAACGGCAAAACAAATTACTTTTGCCCGCGAAAGGATGTGTCCCACAATCACTGCTTTTCCCGGGTTTCTTCTCTTTTGTTTATTTCTCTCTCTCTCTTCCTCTTGCTTTCCACGAAAGGAAATCCTTCTTTGTTTCCCGGGGCGCGCACTTTGTTCTGTTGCTTCTGGTGGTGGTTCTTTTGGTTCGAAAATCAAATTTCTGTGGTTTTCGGAAGCATCCTGTAGGCCTAAGCCGTACTTCCGCTCCCCCGGGGGGACGTTGTGGTTGATTGTGATGCGCCTCGTGCCCTGCGGGGAAAGACGCGAAAAGACTCCCCCGTGGAAAACGAGGCAATGAAAATCGCATCTGCATTCGCCATTAGGACGCATCTGGTGTGGACCTCGGTTTCGAAAGGTCCAAGACCGCGGATCTCGAGCACGAGACTGCCGCGTATATTACTTTCGGATAGGCTGGAAGGGCCCGTCTGCCCACATTTATTGGGGATGTTTTTTAGAGCATAAAATCGTCCCCTTTCCCCTCGGTAAACGGTGCGGGATGAAGCTATTTTGATTGCTTAACGCAGAATGCCTTTTGTGGTGCTGCTCCAAACTAACCTGCCCCTTGCTGGAGCTCCTTCAGTTAATTAGAGACTGATAAACATGAAAGCATAAAATGGAGCATAAATTCATCCGTTAGGAAAAAGAAAGGCCCCCTTTTTGCAACTGTGGCCAGTGCCAGCCAGTGAAAGCAACACCGTCGTGGACGCAGCGTGTGGTGAGTGTCATAAATTTTTATGAAAATGCGCCACCATGTCTTGGGAGCAGGTTTTTACCGAAACGTTGTTTTTCTATTCCTCCAAGGTTCGGTTTCGCCACTCGGCATTCGGCACCATTTCCGGTCTAAAAACCACCAGGGGCGAAAGTGGTTTTAGAAGAAGCAAAACAGTAATAAAGAAACATTAAAACCTCGTGACCATGCGGAGGTCCTGACCGGACTGGAGATATGAAAGCTTGCAAGTGGTCCCACCACTGGCCAGGTTTTTCGGGGCGCGGGGTTTGTAAAGTGAATTATGAAACTGCGTTATGCTACCAGGATCCACGGGTGAGGGTGTGTGTGTGTGCGCGCGTTGGCATTTGCTTTATGGAGCAACCACCCCCATTCCCAGACTCGGCTTCCATCCCGCCGTTCGTCCAGGAATGTCTACAAATCACACTCTACAGCAGCGCGTCCACCGGAACCAGCAATAATCGTAATTTACCGTCCGCCCGGTCAAAATATTTCCCTTCATTGGACACCCTGGACGTTGGCTGCGTTGCGAAAATCACATAAAACCGAAACTGCCATTTCCGAAAGGAAAAGGGAAAGAAATTAAACTCACGGTGGTGTACAGGTTTTCGGGGATGGATAAAAAGTTTTTCCCGAATCGTCATCACCTGGATCCTTGCCTCCAAGGTGGACAAAGCGCGCGTCACGTGTTTTTCTTTAAGAAAAGGAATTTTCTTTCCCGTTCCCTCGAGGTGCAGTGGAACCTGTTTTACGATAGCCAGCCCCGGTCATTATCTGATTAACATTTAATCGCATTCGCAACCATTCCAGGCAGCTCAACATTTGTAGTTTACAACCCTCGGTGACCCCATCCGTGTCTCCAAACAACAACCGGCAACCACATGATAAGTAGTTTACAACCAGAGGGTAATCAAACGACTATACCGATATCATTCGAAATGCTTCGAGTCCTGAATTCAGACTCTTGAGGGTGACTGCTTGTCGACAACTAATTGAGGATATACCCGGGCGGCCCGGGGAGAACCGGAAATGTTATCCTTAATCCGTGGAGCTGTAATCGTGTCAACTACCGTGTGCGCTGTGCGCTGCGTGGAAAAGTGAAAAGTACTTTTCCAAGTCCCAGGACCTTTCACTTTTGCTTTTGCTTCAATTTTATGGCCCTCCGGATACTTCCGGATACCGGCGGTACCTTCGCCATTAAAAGCGATGGGCAATGGGAATAGCTCTCTCTCCCTTTCTGGAGGGAACAACGGCACCCAAAACACACACTTTTCACGCGAACCGAATGCACACGCGCCTTCCATGCAAAGACTCGTGAAAGTCGTAAACATTTCCTAATATGAATTTTATGATCACTAATATCACGACAGACTCGACTAGTTTTGCTCTTCGTTGACAAATGGGTCCTGCGTTAATGGTCTTACCCGGGGAAAATGGAGCACTG
>NC_064874.1:87999401-88011901 GCF_943734745.1 Anopheles darlingi
AGTGAAAGACGTTATTTTCTTTTCATTACGCTTGTCTCGTACCGGTCCGTCTTGTGAGTCAAACGGAAAGTGAAACCTTTTCCTTGTTCCGACGTTCGACGAGACGACGAACGAAATAGAATAGAGTTTTTTGTAGGTTCTCCGCCAACGAGATGAACGAGATATTTAGTACCACGAGTATCATCACCACTCCTGTCCTCCTGAGCGTGTGTGTGTGTTTGGTATGCTAGCCTCATGTTCTCGAACGACGATAGAAAAGTGAAAACGTGTAGAGAGCAGGAAAAACTGCAGTTGAAATAATAATTTCGTTCGTTTGCTACCAGAGCCGAGGGAGCGATGAGGTGAAAGTGCTGGCAAAAGGACGGAATACCGATACCGTCCCCGAGATGATGCTTTCGTTTTCGAAAGGATGCTCGATGTTATCCTCTGGCGTACATGGCACGTATGGCGAAACTCAACCTTCCGGAAGACCGTTGTTAGGCTACTTTCATTTCATTTTTATATCATTCGCTGGCGTTCATACGCTTCTTCTTCTTCGGCAGTCGAATTGATTGCATCGAATGTCGTCATTCGAGCGTACGATGCGTGCTCGCTTTGTTCAATACCGACATTTATTGGTTTTTCCTCCTGTCAGTGGCAAGGAGAGGAATAGATGCGACGCGGATGCCCTTACTGTAGTCAGTATGTAATATGTTTCAAGAAAACTGTGGCAAAGACTCTTAACTCACTTCAAAACAAGATTTAAAAAAATCCTTTCAGTTGTCTTCATCCGTTTTCCAATTCTAGAAAAAAATACTGCATTTTTTAATTGCAATTTAAGTACTGCAATTTAAACACATTTGAACCATCTAAAACTTAAACACAAAAAGAACATAATCAGGTAATTATAATTGTCGTTGAAAGGTGTCATCGGCACCCGGAACCTTTTGAACTAAACCCAATTGTCGCTGACACGAAGAGTCAAACACAAGGTTTATCCAAAGTCCAAAAGCGATTGCCCGGTCCATGCTGCTTCCCAAAAACCCGAAACGCTCCCTGCATGAAGCCATGGAACAGTCACGCAACTCATGGAGGAGCGAAACCCGAAGGCCGAAGGTCAAAGTCACCAAGTCTCCGTCCGTGACAAGGGTTCGGGCCATTCGGCCTCTGCGTTTGAGAGGTTCTAGTGTCATGGTCCTTCGTGTTTGACTAATTAAAACATGTTTATTTTATGCTGAAGTCGACCTGCCCTGGACCAAAAGGCAGGCCGTACTCCCCCCCCCTCCCCCCTCTGACAGGGCAACTTGACACCGGACAACGAACCCAACGAATTCGGAGCCTAGGGGCTTCGGGTTTGAAGTTTTGCTCCGGTCGCATCGAGAGCAAGGTTCGAGCTCAGAAGTGCAGAATGGACTCATGGAGGATGTGGCGAGGCAGAACATTGCTGGCAGATTGAAAATTTATGGACACGACACGTACTTTCACTCTCTGGACTGCTCTGGAAAGGGACTACCGTACACCGACAGTAACTTACAGAAGCAGCAGCAGCAGTGTGGACGTGTGTGACGTTTTGCTATTGTGCATTGTGTCGGTACCGCCTCTACATGATGCCGGTTCGTCCTTTTTGATACCTCTTAATGACCGGCCAGGAGGAGGCAATATTTGGTGCCTCTAGATTTATTTTCTTCCTGCAGGCTAGACGGACTCATACGAGAGAGGTCCGGGCCTTGTGGATTGTAGTTCCACAAACAAACGAGCCTCGCTGAATTATTCCCACTTGTGACTCGCCGGCTGGGCGCATAAATATTCAAACATAGGCTCGTTAGAAGGTGGTTGGAGGATGCGCAACGGTCCACCCACTCAAAACGCCTCCGGAGAGTTTGACATGATCTGGCAGCACACATACTGATCACTTCCGAACGATGTGACCTCACAATGCGACTTCTGTGGCTTGTGTTTTGCATCACTTTAGGAAGTGGCCAACAATGTATTCTGTGCTTCCGGTGGGTTGCATTCACGAGACATCGAGCCGCATACTTTAGCTGATGATATGCAACGGAGAAGTTATAATAGTTGCATGAGCATCATCATGGTTTGGGGCTTGTCCGAGGCTTGCGTTTGTGGTAGGATGACATAATAGTTCCCATCGAATAGGGATTGTTTCGAGTGTGCGGTTAGAGCTTATAAGATTTACGGCATAAACATTTCCTTTAGCTTTGCAAATCTGACGCCACGTGATTTCATTAATTTAAAGACTTTTCCCGAATTGCATTTCACTTCCACGTCTGAACAGCAAACCATTCTCGATGCCATAGACATACCGACCCATTAGCAACTTCAAACGCTAGCGCACAAGGCACCTTCCCATTTGGCAATGATTGCAATAATGCAAAGACTTTCGTCCATTCAGTTCAGCCGTGTGGTGGTGGTCGAGTGTGCACAGCACAGAAACCTCAAACAAAACCCAGGAAATGCAACGGACCAGAAACGGAAACAAAACTATTGTCGACCATCGACCGAACCGGAGTGAATTGGGTTGTACGGCAACGGCCATAAACGGAGTTACTTCCTCCACCTTCATACAAGGACGAGCCCCAAGGTTCGGCTTTGAGGTTCTTCTTCCTTACGGCTCGACCGTCGACCGCGGTGATCCAAAAAGGATAGAATGCACACGTGGTTCTGGCACATCCGGTGTATCGATTGTGGTGAGTTTTGAAGTGTGTTTCGGACCCGAAAGCTCTATCGCCACACTCGAGTGCCCGGAGTGCACTGGAATTCTTTCCTTTCCTTTCATCCTGGTTCGAGTACATTTAGCTGCTATCCATGGGAGATATACTTTGAAGATTGAACCGGAGTGTCTCTGTTCGTGCCTGCCTCTGTGGTTATGGCTGAAGGCTATTGCCCTCTAACCACCACCGAGCTGAATGTTTGTTGGTCGAGAATGTTATTTGGTCAAATTGTGATTGTACGGTGCAGACTTTTACCATTCGGAGGCATCCGGCATAATGGAGCACAGTTATCTTGTACTTTCCAGCAAACATTCTGATCTAACACATGAACACAACTGAATCCTATCGTACACAGTTCTGCCGGAATGGGATGGAAGGATGTTGAATATGGGTTAAAGCTGGCAGCAAAGGAATTGGACCATGTTGCCCAACTTTTAGTCTGTTGCATCCTTCAACGTCGAGCCTGCATGCAGGTGATTGTATAAAGATTCGATTAACTTCGTGGCTTGAAGTTCGCGTCAAAGCTTCCTCCAAACAAACAAACAAACCTCCACCTTTTGGTCCTGTTCGACTCATCGACACGAATCGATCGAGGGATATAAATGTGGTCCCATTCGCTGACAAGGACAACAGACTTTGCCATTACTCACCAGCTCCTCATCGACCGGTTCGATAGTATCACATTCCTCCCATGTTGCCCCCTGCATGTCCGGTCTATTGAACACTTACCACTTCCGGTTGCTTCTCCCCTTCGTCGGAATAATCCAGCAGCAGCAGTACCACCACTAGTACAGACCAGCTAAGTGTTAGTCGTCCGGGTGTCGTGATGCGATCGTCACGGTACGGCGCGTGATAAACGAGTCATTTATCCGCTATTGACGTGAGATGGATAGACCAGATTACACTTTTAACTGTATACCATGCAAATATTGCCACGGTGCGAGGAGGGTCTTGCAGCACATACACACCCTCCCTGGCTAGGGCACAATACCACCCCCTTTTTAGCGTGTATCGTTGTTCGTGGTCATCACAAATTTTGGGACGAGTCTCGGCAGCGGCCCATCCATCGATGCAGTCACCATTGCCGGTACTCATTTTCGGGACGGGTTTGTCGGGTGAACCGGGTTGATAATCGGATGATTTGGATTGTAATCCCTGCGGTGATTTGCGAGGTGGAAAATCCGGTGGTTGACTCGGTCAGTTAAAGGACCGCGAGGTGCGGGCAGGCCAGGCAGGCCAGGCAGTCATAACTCCTGGTTGGCCACGGTGTCTGAAACCAAAGGTTTTACGCTGGTTACCGCAGCACACAAAGCGAAACCGTGTCTGGTGTTAGGTGTTTCGATAGAATTTATGAATGTTGGACGCGTTAAACGTGTTGACGTTGCTGCGAAGAGGTTTTGGTGCTTTAAAGTGTTGCTGCGCGGCGAGAGACCGCGTGATTATGATTCCGTGTTCTTTCTTTAAATTCGAATTCGTAGAACAGAGTGGAAGGGCTGATGCTCGGTTATTCATCACTTAGGCGAGCAATAAATTTTATTAAATTCCTCGTCCTAACGTGCAGCACCTGTTCTCTTTGACGTCAATGACGGTGGACATTCTATAAACAAAACTAACACCGAGAACTGTGTCAAAGCGTTTTCTGTAATTAGTAACACTTTTCGTTTTATGAAAACATGATAAAAGATTACAAAATGGAAGGTAAAATGTTGATAAATTCAACGAAACATGTAATATTGAATCCTTTTCTTAACTGTTAAGTTGTTCTCGTACTAACCAGCGTGAAATGGGCAAACTCCAATAAAAACCTCCAGAGGAGTCTAGACGAAAATTCGCTGAAAGCGAAACGATTTGTTTGTCGATAAACCAACGCCACCAATGCATGCCTTAAGCCCTCGAGTCCTCATCACGACTGCAAGTGAAAGGAAAATCTGTGTGGCATCGATGTCACCGACAGCAACAAAAAAAAGCGAGAACTTTTCTCCCCGAGTAATTGGTTTTCGATTCCCAAACTCTCGTCCTCATGGCACGCACCATGGATGCATGTGCAGAGGGGGAGAGAGTCCCCTGGCCAATGCTTATTGCATATGCGTAGCTGCAAATGTACAATTGCAAACATCAAAACAAATGCATTCGGCATCACGGCTGGTGCTGGTGCTGATCCCTTGTGCGCTACTGATTGGTGGCGCCCTCTGCACCAGCAACATGGCTTCTCTGTTTGCTTTTGGCTTTTGGCTCGTTCTCGTCTGCTGGCATGTGTGCGTGTGTATGCTGGTGGTTTCGGTCAGACAGTCAACATGCGGTGTGGTAAAGGACTCCTCCCTTCGGACCACCACGACAACATGTTCTGGAAATTGTTGACATCAACACACCGGGACTGGTGCTGGTGCTGCTGTTGCTGGTGAGATGGTATCGAACCACCACCACAGAGGCAAGCTACCGGACGACACAACCTTGATCGACCTTTGTGTCGACTGGCGACTGATGAGTAATTGCATTTCCGAATTGAAATCCACTTTCTCATTCCTCATGCTCTCCCTCTCTCTTTCTTTCATGCGCTGATGTTGGTGCAACGATTGAGAGAGTGCAAAGTGTTCGAACATGATAAATGTCATCATTTGTTTTAATCAAATTGTAATTTTCCGTATCCAAACAAACCACCACACACACGCTGCCAAACGATCAATTGAGTTTTCCCGTTTCCATGTTGCATGGCGGAAGTGTCAATGTTGTTTCAAACGGTTTACCTCCCATTGGGCCACGCTGTGCCACGGCGGCGCCGCAAGTTTGTCGATAGTTGGCAATCGGGAATCTGTTTAAATATTGATCTGGACTCGATGGAGGCGATGAAAAGTGAAATTGCAAATATTTACGCACCATTCGCGCACTGTACGCACAACAACATCAACCGAATGGGAATGGGAGTGTGGTTGGTGGTTGGAATGTTGTGAAGCGATCGTGAATTGTTTGTGGAATCACACCGTGCGTCTTTGAGGCTGTCAGAACCGACCAGCTAGCAACAGTTTGGCGATGATTCAATTAGTGCTCGGGGAATTATGTTGTACGTGCTTCGAGCGTGCGACTGATGGTTCGACATGTGTGCATTGATTTGCAAATGTCTATCCCATTCGTCGTCGTTGTCGTCCTCATCGAAGGCCACATCACATTCTGGACAGCATCCCCCCGTATCGTCCTTTCACATTGGAGTTTTTGGTGCAAATTTATGCAAAACTGAACGCCGCCGATGCTGCAATCGATTGCACCTGTCCATGGTGCACCAGAGGATTACTTTCATAGCCAGCCAATTTGGCAAGAGATTGGCGGTAATGCAGCATCCACGACAGCATCATAATGGGGGCTGCTGGTCAGCCGACGACGACGACGACAAAAAACGGAACCTCCCATCCCATGAGCCTCAGAACAAAAGCGACAAATTGAGTACGAAAACATAATAATCGAGAAACATGCGCTACGCTCTGGCTGGCGATCGATTCGTGCAAGCGGACACGGTGGTTGCCGACCATAAAAAAAGGTGGGGCTCTAAAAAATACAATATTAAATTATGCAAATTGTTGTTACTCGATTGAAAATGCATAACCCGTGCATCAGCTTGCTCGGCACCATTGGCCAGGATCGTGGCGGAGGATTGTATCATAAACAAGCGTGCAGCGCGTTCGCGGTGCTGGTGCTCGCTCGTTGCTGCACCTAATTATGTTGTGGTTTGGGTCAATGGCTACCGGTGAACCTTGGCACATACCGGCGGCTGGCACCGTCGGCCGTCGGCCGTCGTCTGTTGCCTTTAGTCCTGGGATTTTGACAGGAAAAATGCTGTAAACCCGGGACGCGGACCCTCTGCTAACGGTAATGGTAAACTCGGTGTACTACGGTGTCATTGGCCGGCATCCGGCGTTCTGGATTTTTTTTTTTGGTTTTGATGAAAGAGGCTGGCATCTCTCCAGCCAGCTAGCCAGCCAGCCAGCGCATGCATTATTATCGCCCCCGGCGCTAATGGTGTGCGGCTGGCGTGTCTGTCTGGTGAGCTTCGTGCAACCGCGAAAGCATCGTACTAGCTGCTGCTGGCTGGTCCTGATGTTCCTGGGGTCCCGTACCTCATAATCGATGCCACCAGCTTGCTGCCAGTTCGCGCCACGTTCTTTCGGCGGCAGCTGCCGAATATTTTATACCCGGTGACACGATGCGCGAGTCCATTGACCGCGGTCCCTGAGACAAACACGTATTAGAAACGGGGGCTGGAAATCGATACCAAATTGATTCTTTTTTTTCGGTTGTTTCCGAGGGCAAGGTGAAGGTTTAGTGCACGATGACGCCGATCAGCCGGGGTGCCGGTCGGCTGCCGATGATGCAGTGCATGAATATAATATCCATAACAAGCGCTGTTGGTGATTCAAATTGTTTTTTTTTTTCGAAAATGTATATGCAAAATGTGGGACCGCCACGATTAGAATATTAATCAATCGCTCGCGCGCGCACGGACCAATCACGTGTTCGAGCTGGACTGCTGCGTGCCGCATACATTACCGGGCTGATTGATTCATTATTGAAATATGATGAGCAGATTTACAGCGCCAATAAGTACCTCGCTGAGCACGATCATTATTCTCAATATTTAATTCGCCATTTAGCTACTTCCAAAACTGTTACTCCACGGTTTCGATTTTGACACATTTTCTGTCACAAATGTACGGCGGCTTTCTGAGTTATGAAAATCGTTATGTTATCGAGAAAAGGGGCCAGTATTTTCGGCGCATTCGGACCCCAAAAACAACATGTGTCAGGTGCTTTGTCGCGTGATTTGTATGCTGATTTGTACCTTACTCGACTCCGAGCCGAGACGAGAGCTGCTGCTTGGTTTCCAAGATTTATGTTGCATATTACCACAGCACAAGAGAGTGAGAGAGAGAGAGATGCGTGTGTCTTCCTTTGGTTTGTCGTAATTGGAACCAAAATACCAACCATAGAACCAACGTTCGCTCTTCGGCGTCCAAAATGGCCAAAAACGGGGCTGTCCCCATAAATGGATGGAAAATTGGGCCCCACTCCCGAATGTCGAACAGCTGGGATAGTTACGTAAACATCCGTAACGATGTTCCATTACAGATGGATGGTAAGCATGGAGGTCTTCGTGGTCGAAGGTCACCACCATGAATCCCGGTGCACGGGACGACAAAGCGAATCGTCTTCCTCTGACGCTGACTCCGTTATTTATGCGTCATCATCGATGCGTCGCTTCGGCGTAACGTAAGGTTCTTTTCCCGAGGGTTGGGCACCGCCAATGCCAAATAAGTTACACTGCCGGTGCTCTCTCTCTCTCTCTGTCTCTCTGTCTCTTCATCGCCTGACACTCCAAATCATGGTCCCGTTCTAAGAAGGTTGTGCGAGCTCCATATTAGTGCTACGAGACCAGACCGTGGACGCCACCAACGGTACGTCAACCAGGCGGCATACTAAGAACCTCAAACGTTCTCTATCCGGGACAATCCGATGACGGGGCGCACGCCCTGGCTATGCGCAGTACACGCTCGCCGCACCAACCAGCAGCGTACCAGTGCGCACGCGTCACCTGCAACGTACTCCTCTCCGCGTCGTCGTCGTCGTCGATCGATTCCAACGCACACCCAACGCGATCCCGTACTGTGATCCCGTGCGCCCGTGTGTTGGCGTGTGCCAGCCGCAGCCATTCAGTATGACATTTCCGTTCGCTCGGTATAGTGCGTGGTGCTGCTGGGTGCGTGCGTGCGTGGTTACATCGTAGGCGAGCCGAGAGCATAAACCGTCGCCGCGTCGTGCGATCGAACAATAAACCGATCAGCGACTGCCGGTCGCGTCGGCCGTTTTGTGCGAAAAGAATTTAATTTATTGAGCAATTAATCCCCTTCCCTCGAGTACCTCGTGAGGTTCCCTTAGGTGCCTTTGGAGCTGAAAATAGTTCCTCAACGGTCGGTTTACGCATTTAATGCGTGTGTTTGCGGGCGCATTTTATGTTGCCGACGCGCAGCGCGGTGCAGTGGTGAGTGCAATGTTCGCGGATCGTGATCCGGTGATGGTTGCAGAAATCTCTTCAGCACGATCAATCTCGGTGCTCCGTGGTCGGTGGTTTCTCTGAATCCCCTAAACCGAAATCCGCCAGTGTGTGAGAGTGTGTGTGTATACATCGTCTTCAAGAAGTCAGTGTTTAACGCGATCTAAAGTTGTGCAAAACCTCACCATAAAACGGATAAGTCATTCATTTTAATGTGTTTTGCGTGGGAAAGTTTTGCATTTCGTTGGGAGTGGTCCACGCTCGTGTGTTTCTGTGTGTGCATCGAGAATGATTTACATCCCGCGCGAGATCGCAGCTGCTCCCCCTTCCATCGAAGATGAAAATTAATTGCCGGAAGGAAGTCCGATTGTTTACGCGGTGCTGATGCTGTTCATTAATTGCTGGATGTTCCTCTCATATGCAATCGCGTTGCGTCGGTGACGAAGTTGCTGCCGAAAAGATTGATCAGCAATCTCACCTCACCTCGAAGCATCTCAGTGGAAGAGGAAATGCAACAGGAAGAGACTCTTCAAACTTGTGCAACGACAACGCCGACGACGACGACGACGTCAGACCGCCCTTCAAGTCGATCATTTTTCGGTTGATTGCTTACATCCGACTGCTGGCGCGGTGCGGTGCGGATGGTGCAATCTGATCCGAGTGCGTGTGCGTGTGCCGGATGGTGCCGACTCCAAAATTGCACCGCCTTCGCTTCCGTGAATCGGTTCAAGAACGCTCGTGACGTGATGCAACAGCTCCGCTTCGTCGTCAGCTACGGGGTACGGGTGCACTCTGGCGCTTTCGCGAATCTTTACGATCACGAGTGGCTCTGTGGGCAGCAGTTAAAAGCGATTTTATTTCTTCGTACTCGCCATGCTGCATGAATAATTACTGGATACAGTGCTGGGCGGAAGAAGACGATTCTGGTTGATTTTGTAAAAAAGAAAAAAATGGAGTTATAGAATTCTACACAGAAAGACTATTCGAAAACATATAATCAGCGCTTGACATTTATCAAGAATTCATTCAATTTTGAATCTGGAAACTATTTAAAGTAACTTTAACTAAGGAAGAGCATAGTTGCACACTGTAATTGCAGTTCACTTGGCATTTTGCAATCTCCAATCCAGTTCCTCCAAAAAGGAAGCTCCAGCCCAGAACAGTCAAAGGTGAATCAATTAAAAGATGTTGGTTGGACTTTCAAGGGCACCATAAACCCCGTCCTGCAACCCCGTGCGTGGGCATTCAAGCGTGGATTTTAAGCGGATTGAATCATCCATCAGCGCGCCCTACAATGTTGCAAAATGATTCACTGAATCCCCGGGCTCCGAAAAACTTCGAAAAATGTTAAACTCAGATAAGCACCTTAGCGGCTTAGCGAGCGAGGTTAACATTCCCGGCGCAAGTTGACGAATCGGCCCAGACATCCACTCCGTCCGTGGTCCGTGATTTAATAGTTTGTGATTTCCTCTAATAGCCCAAACAAACGGGAGCATCTCCATCTCTATCACCTACCCAGTGGTGGATTAGTCCAAACGACATCTGAGGCGACTTAATTTGTTCTTGGATTCTTGGACTCCTCGCCGACTTCTCGGGGCCGTAAGGAACGAACGGTGCAAAAGGTGTCGCCGGGCGGGCATTAAATCTTGACTCCTTAATCGATCCATCCCTCCATTACTTCGCCGGGGTTGACTCTAAATCTCTGTCTGATCTGACGCTGCATCTTGTCCAAGAATGAGGCTTTATGGCCGCACACTGTGGCCCTTGTCGACATCTCCTTGTTCTTACCTTGAACGGACGGAGCAGCATACCGGAGACTGTAAAGTGGTGCAACCTCTCTGAATGTCTGGCCTTTACGTTGGTGAATACATCAACATCAAACACATTAAACATTTATGCTACCTCACTATGGGCCCTGCAGCCGGAACAGCCGGCGAGTGGAGTAAATCTCCATAAATGAAGCATCAAATGGACAGCACTGGATCGACGGCAACGATGCAACCCTGGAACGCCACCACGAGACGATGGCACACGCCACCGGGGAATTTATTTATTCAAACTCCCAACCGGCGTGCGTTCCTCAGTTCCTTCCGTTCCAGTGTGTCTTCGTTGGAAGAAGGTTGGATTGTTTTCTTTTGGCTTCGATTTCCTTTCGGGGCAGGGATTTTACCAAACTTCTAGCCCCTGGTTTTTGATGGTTTCTGTTTTTCCATTTCCCTTACCGCTGGGAGTCCGGGGACACCCAAGAAACGGAAGATAACACAACAAAACAACAAAAGGCAACTCCAGCGCTTCACCACCGTCATATCATCAACATCACCATCAATCGAACGCACATACGACCAGCAGCAATAGCAGCATTAAGAAGAAGGCGAACGAGGGGACGAGAAGCAACAAGCGAGATCAGCGGGAAATCCTAAATAAAGAAATCGAAGCCCCGAATGTAAACAAAGTCCGGCGTCTGAAGAAACACATCTCCTGCTCCCTCGCCAGGTCACGTGAGCGTGAGTGTGTGCGTGTGTGTGTGTTTGCCCTGTCCCTGGAGCCCAAAAAAACCCCATAACCGCGGGTCACGTGAATGCGAGTTCCGTGACCTCGTAGACACCGGACCATCAGAACATTTCAGGGACCTGCCCCTTGGGAAGGAATCCCAAAGTCAAAGTTTAACGTCACGCAACTGACGTGAGTATATCGGGCATCTGGAGTGATGCTTATCGTCCATGAGCTACAGCGAAGGTGTCTGACAAATCTGTTGTCAAGTCGAGCGTTCTGACTGCTATTCTATCGAAGACTATTCCTTCTTTCTCTCCTTCTCCTTTGGGACTCTCCCCAACCAAAGGAATCCTGTTAATGAAAGGAATGAAGTTAAACTTTTCAACGCCTCTATCGTGATCGTGATGCGCGCTTCAACCACTCAGAGCAGGAGAAAGGGAACGACCTCTCAGGCAAGGCGATGTTTCAATTTCCGCTTCCGCTAAAATTCATTTCGGTCGGCCTCGGACCCACGCGGCGTGCTCGAAATTGGGTTAGTAGTCGAAGGGGTCGAACGGCAATATTTCTCGACACTTTCTTCGCACTTCCGCAGCGCGCGCACCATGCCAAAGGAATCGATTAGGGCGTCCGTCCGGGAGCCGCTGGTCGGAGGGTGCAAATGAGTGCTTTATGCTTTTGGGTGCTGCTGCTGCTGCTGGTGCTGGTAAATTAAGTTATTTTTATTAATTCATTCCTGTCGACTGGCAAACGGGTTTCTTTCCACCCGAAAACTTTTCTCGAATTTCCCAGTGGGTCAGGATGGATGTTAATCGTTCGTTTTCATTATGCTTCCCCCGAAAAAGCGATTTCCATTCACGAGAAAGCACAGAAATCACTTTTCATTATAACTCGTGGCCCCCAATCAGGCTGTTGCTGTTGAGGCGCTCCACAAAAGTGCTCCATAATTATGTCAAACGCAGCGCAAAACTGTAAATCCCCTCATCAGTGTACCATATCGCCAACGGGCTCGGCAATCAATGGACCGCTCGGTGGTGGCAACCCGGTTTAATGGTCTGGCATCGATTTGTCCGCCCCGGTCCCGGTGGGTCCCTGTTGGTGTCCAGTTTTTGGGGTGTAATGTGGCGAACACTGAAAATGACAATCCCGCTTGAATCTCCCATTCAGACATCAATCCTCTTGATCCAAGCGCCACTGGTGGTGGACTGCCTTTGCTTCATTCATTATTCAGGACAACAAATTTATGTCCCGTGACACGTGATGTG
>NC_064874.1:88016901-88081901 GCF_943734745.1 Anopheles darlingi
GAAGGCTGCAGTAGTAGCAATACAAACTATCCGACCTTCATGAATGCTTCATGCAGATGCTGCAACCGATCAGCAAAATAGCACTGTCGATGAAGACTTCTTGTACCATACATTGCGCAATAGTTTGTTGAAAGGAGAGGAACCATCACGGAGATCCTTTACCGAGCGATATTCAGCTGGTGCCCCCATGTCTTCACTGACTCCGTTCAGACATGTCAAGGATGTTGCTTACTTAGGCCGTATCAAAACGTAAATATTCGATGAAGCATCACGCCTGTGGCTCCCCTAGTTGTGGTCCGGTGCGTCGAGAAGAGCGCCCAATGTCTCCAGGGAATTTATGTTTCCATTTAGTGTCTTGTCCCAATCGTTCCTGGAGAGCAGCTCGTCAGAAGGAAGTGACCATCAAGCAGGAGTTGACTTCGACGTGCCCTCGTGCGACGGCACCATCTGCCTTCGCTACTACGTGATATCCAGAGAGGAATCAGATAATGGACGGTGGACGGTGGACCGTTCGCAATATGTTACGCATCCCATTTGCCGACGTAACGAATCATATTTGCTCCAGTTCCAGGTCCTCAGTAGAGCAGCGTACAGTCCACTCAACTCCCAGACCTGTTTCCTGTCCGTTGAATAAATTTAATAATCCCAAATGCGATTCGTTACATTTCGTTCTCGCCTTTTGCTGCCGGAATGAAAGGCAAACTCCTCATCGGCGACCATTTCACATGTTCCTTATTCGTCTGCTTCCGTCTTTCTTCACAGATCTATACCGATTGGGCGAACTACTATCTGGAGCGGGCAAAGTCGAAACGAAAAGTGTCCGACCTTTCGGCCGACTGTCGCGATGGGCTGCTGCTCGCCGAGGTGATCGAAGCCGTCACCACCTTCAAAGTACCTGATTTGGTGAAGAAACCAAAAACTGCTCAACACATGGTAAGTGGCCTCCAACAAACACTCCAGCGAGAACACGGTGATCCATGTCGTGTCGTCGTCGTGTTCTTAACAAATCGCGGCACATCAATCCACTCACAAACTATAAACCTCGTAACTTGTCAAGACCACCGTACCGTTACTCCCGGGGAACTCCAACTTCAAAAACCCTGTATTCCCTGTAGGGGTTTGCTATTCGAAAGAAGAGCGATAAATCAATTACCGCCATAAATCATGCTTATTAATAACAATCAGTTCATCATAAATCATCGACTGCCGGACCGGTGATGCTCGCGATTTGCGTTCCTTCATTATTTTTTTCTCCCCCTTGCTAGAACTCGACAGCTTTCTTCGGCATCGGTAAGCGCCTCGTTGGAGACTGTTAAGGAATGTTCTAGGAGTTCCCGCTTAGTGGTTGGCATGCAACTATGCAATCCTTCTCCATCCATGCTGCATGCCATTTCGGCTCGATGAATAATTAATTCCCTTCAAGAGTCCGCGTGCCGGCTTCTTCTGATCGGAATGATTCCCGATTTCATTTCAATCACGCACTTCACCACAAGCCATTCCCTAGATGCCTAGAACATTGTCGGTATGCCAGGGCACATCGCCGTTCGCACTGAATCGTTTATCAATTTCTTCCCATTTTACCGGGCGCATTACCGGGAATGGTCGCTCCCAGGTGAACGGAGAGAAAGCTTTTTAGCGCTCCAACTCCCCGAACGTCCCGCATCTGATGAATGATAGCAGCATCGAGTGGAAACTGACGCTGCTGCTGCTGCTGCTGCTGCTCCGACTCATCCAGCATAAAATGGACGAACGAAAAATTGCTCTATCACCGCTCGCTATCGACTTATGGCTCCCTAGAGAGCATCCCTCCGATCAAGAGTAGCAGCGGCAGCAGCCAGTAATCATCAATTTAATCAACGTTCGGTTTAAATTGAAAATAATTCGCTCTAAAAGCATGGTTGCGATTCGGTTTGGACTGCACCGTACCCTAGCGACCGGTCAAGGGAGTAAAGAACTGGACGTTGGAGTAATTCCTACGCCGTGTGTTGTTATCGCCCATCATCGGTCTTATCGTACAGTGCGTTGTATTCAGTTCAGGCTCTGACTCCTAAAACTAAAACCTCCCCGTCCAAACGATGGCACGATAGCAGTTCGTGTGTTGTACGCAGCATTCCAGCTGTGCCGCATGAACCTGGACCCACAGCAGAATACTTAGAACGAAATCCGTCGCCGGACCGTCACCTCGTTTATCTCGCTCTTCCCCTCCTCCCCTCCTTATTCAAACTCTGCGGGTGGTAAGTGTTTTGCTTTCTATTGAGCCGACCGCTACCCCTCGCGAGCCCCCGGGAGGAAGAACACGATTCACCCCCTCCCCCCGAGAACTGGTGAGTCGGTCGGTTTGTCTTCGATTAATGTTTTCGATGAAAGAGCATGCTGAGTGCGCTCGGGGTTCCTGCCTGTCCTTCCCTTTAGTGACCGACGATGAGATTGCATGTGAACGCTGTCCAGATGACTTGACCAACGCGCGGCCATCGCGCTGCTGCACCACCGTCCGGCAATCGCGTTTAGCGTCGGATCGGAATATCAAACATTGGTTAACAATCGACCAGATCGAGGAGAGGGCGCGTGTGGATGGTTTTGTGCGTGATTTATGGAGTCGCCCGGCGTCGGGGTTGCGATGCTTAGTTCCATGCGCAATGGAAGTTCTCGACCTCAAGTTCATTTAATGATTGTTCGATTAAATAACCATTCGAACGCGCGAAGAGGCTTTTGATTTATACGGGAAGATGATTTATGCAGCGATCTGTTTGGCCGACTCTCTTCTGCTGCTGCTGCTTCCGAATCGAATCGAAGCATCTCGCTCCATGTAAAAAGGGAATGGAAAGAAATTTGATATCCTGCAGTTTATGATGTTATAACGCGGCGATGTGGGATGTGTGTCAGTTGCTCGATCGATGACCTAGAACATTGAATTGTTCTCCGCGAGCAGCATGGCGTCATCACTGACGCGACATCGCCACGACTACAAAAGGACGTTGGTGTGTCCGAAACGAATTGCAAACAATTGCCTACCACAAGACGATTGTCGCGAAGTCGCGAAGTCGCGGACTAGACATCATAAAATCCGCAGAACGCATTTCGCAGCCACTCCACTTTCGGCATAAATCATGCGACGAGACACGATACTACAAGTCTCGACATGATTTCATTCTGGTTTTCAACAAGAAACACGCATTGTCCCAACACCATTCTACTGATTCGAGACGCATTATAGAGCTTTAACAACAGATTGTGATCGCGCAGACCGTGATCACTGATTGAAAGATCCACCCAAGCTACTGAGCTGCTGCTGAGAATGACTCACTCACACTAAGCGTCGACAACACAAGAGCCTGATGATTGACTTTTATGATGATTTGGGTGAGCAGCACCCGCCAGCAAACAATAATCCAATGCGGAGTCCCGTCACTATCGGTATGATACTCTGATTTACGACGCCCCCGGTGAGTGGAATGGAAATGAACCCCGCCGTCGCCGTCCTTGTGCAACATGAGCACGTTGCTCCGGTAAGCGGAAACCTCCCACCCCAGGGGGCTTATCAACCCTTACAACCGATACGAGACGAGAACGGTTCAACGAAGGCAGGTGAAATAATATTTTGTGCCAAATCTCTTAGCTCGTAATTCGTTTAAACAAATTTATTGGCCAAAGCGACCAGGTATTCGAAAGAAGGAGAACAAGGCACGTACGTACACACCCTTTTGTTGAAACCGAACCGGAAAGGCGCATTTCGTTTGGATGAAGAATCGGTTCTTCGTTTTGCATTCTTCCACGTGGACTGATAAGTTTATGGAAGTGTTCGGGAAAAAGGGAAAAAATAGACCTGGAAATGAATATCGTTCGTGCCTCCGACATCTGTTTCTGTTACTTCCGCATTGGATTGGGAATGGCACAAGAACCGGGGCGAGCGCCACTGACCTGTACACGGGAAGGTGCCCCAACAACAAGCAACCAAACACCAAAAACAACACCAGCCCATGGAAACACATAGAAAAACGCCAAATCCGGACGACCAACATACACATTCCGCTAGAACGCTCGACGCACCAGTTGTTCTAGGCTATGGTATTCCAAGGGAGGTCGTTTTTTTGTTCCTCTTCTTCTGCTCCTCTGCATATTTTTATTTATCGTTTCTTGCGGAGGGCGCACTGGCCCGGGGGGGTTAACTTTGTTACGTGCCGCCGCCATTGAAGCACCCGAACTCCTCCCGATGAACGCGAAGATATTTAAATCAATAAATTTGCTCGTCCGAATCACTTCCACCGTTCCACCAACATTATGTTGGCCCCTTTTTCGGGCGGGGGGGAGAGCAAGAGAATGTGTTTTCGGCACCAGACCTAAACGCCGCCATCGCGTTCTAGATGCTTGGAGTGTTTGGTGTTTCCAGTGTTCCAGTCGAAACCAATGAAGCGCGACGCGATTGTAAACACATGCAGCGCTTCTGCTACTACTACTACTGTTGCCACTAGTTGGTACACTACCAGATGTGTTTCCGATTCCTTCTCCTCCTCCTCCTTCTCCTCTAAATCACGGTTGCAAGGCAGGGGATGCAAAATAGGACGCTTCTTGCAGCGTTGCAGCACGTACACACCTCCATTCTAAGCATCGACGCCAACCGCCAACACCACGGAGTGTCGGGGAAACATTTTAATGAACTTCAGCGTGCGTGCGTCCGTGCTTGCGCTGACTGCGTTTAGGTGTTCGGCCGGTAATTAGGTCAGACCACGCTCTACGCGGCCCTGTTCTACGCGGCCCATGACAGGCTAATGATGGCACGAGAGTGGCAGTGATTGCAACACAGCAGCTCCTATAGGAGCGAGATGTAAAAACTACTGATCTTACGACTGCGCCGCCGCCGCCATCGCTTTAGAGGTTATGTTATCCTAAGATAAGTTCGAAAATAAATAAATTTTCGATTCCGGACGCCGTCTTTCCAGTGCAGTGCATTAGTTTGTGCAATAAATTGGTAGCTTATTCTGTGGCTGCTGCTGCTGATATTCCGCCAGGGAAAAAAAAGGCCCAAGAAGGAGTAAATTAGTATCGGTTTAAGGCCATATTTTCCGGGGATTTATTGGAATTATAGTCGTTCTGTGTTAATGGCGTTCGATGATGTTTTCGCTCACGAGCCGGCTCACGATGATTGAAAACAAACGCGCGTTGTAATGTGCCGCGACCACCACACTCGACTTATCGTTCTAATATTTGTTTTCTCCAGAAACATGCCACGTAAGTAAATGTGCAGCGCACGGTGCACGCATATGGCTACAATATGATTCGCATCTAATACTCTCTCTATCTAGCGATGCCTAAACCGCGCGCCCGAATGCTTGGCACGTGAGGCTGTGGCGATTTATGCACCGAAAGAGAGAATGCACTAGCGCCATCGAATAGAGAACATGATGCATCGAGATGTGGAGCCCCCTCCGGGAAGTGATGCAAATCATTTCGGATCAGACGCCATCGTTTTCATCAGCTCGAAACAGCAATAATTACGGTGCCCAAGCGCTTCGGTGCTTTAGATTGTTTGCAATCGTGCACGTTGTTTGTTTTGGGGCCGGTTGCAGCAATGAGAAGCGATATATTTTAGAAGCTAAACTACTACCACTTGTGCTGCTACTCCCCGGTGCGGAATCTGCTCTGCAATCGGCGTTGCGATGCAGTCGCTAAAACTGAACTGGAAACCGATACTCCACTTCACTCCTCGGTGGGAGCACGGGGAGGTTTCCCGAAGATTAATGGTCATCAATTAAACAAAACGTAGGCGAAGGGAGTCGGCGAGGTTGACCTCACTGCCGCTGCCGGCTGCTAAAATTGCTGTTTTCCTGCTGTTCGCGTTGTCGTGGTCGCCACCGCCACCGACGGACGCCAGAACGCGGAATTTTCGAAGCCATTTTTTTCGGTTTGCTTTCGAAACGAAACAACCATTTACGGCACCCGCGGGAATCATCGGCGAGTGCCGGCCCGAGAAGAGTGTCTTGGAAGCAATTGGAAAACAAATAGTTTCGCGAGTTCGTTGCCTTCGCCGGTCGAGGCCGTCCGAAGGCATCGGAGGAATGACCGAATCAGATTGGACTAGGGCTTCAAATTAGACGCGTCCGGTAGGCCGCGGACGGATTAGCGTGACCGCTTCCGGGCGTAGAGGTATCGACTTTGAGATTGAGACCCCTTTGAGGTTCTAGTGCTCCCAAGACATAGCGGCGCACCTCCGTTCTCAACGACAGAAATCAATCCAGTAAATATTTTACCCCGATCAGTTTATGGCCGACCAGGGACCGCTGGTAGTCGGCACAGAGTTTTAAGCGGGTTTTTGGCGGTGAATGGATTGTTGAATTCCGCATTCCGGACGCTCGAGTAGAATAGAGAATTCCTCCGTACAAACTCGCGGACCAAATAAACTTGAGGAGAGAACAAGAAAAGGGTAACTCGTGGCTGCTGGCATCAGTTTCTACATTTGCGTGACTCTGGCTATTACTTTGTCACTCAACCGGTATCTGGCAATTGGAGTGTTGTTCTGCTGGCGCCAAAAGTCTCGCCACGCGACTTGCTACATCTTCAAATTCTTCAAATCAACTTTGACAACTTCTGGTGGAAGAAAATTTATCGGCCTGGGATTGCATATTGCTCGTTAAACATAAACCCCGCCCGCGGGAATGTAAACTAGTCGCCGGAATCGCTTCACATAAATCAATCCACGGAAATGGATCGCATTTTTTCGTAATATCCCCCGCCACACGTTGCTAAAACACTGTTCAAACTTTGGTTCTGTCACCAAAAATTGGAAGCAAATTCATCCTGCGAACGGTTCGCAGGTGGATTAAGGCACGGATCAACATAACTCAACACCGCCGTCTGCCAGTCGCTGGTGGCCCGCCTGTTTTGCGTGCGCCTAAAAATAGAAATTTTATGCTTGCGAACGATGAAATACGCGCAGCTCATAAACCTTGTGTGCGGTGTCCCGGCAAGTGACAGCCGCGGTCAACGTCGTGGCGCCGTGTCTGTCCCTCGTCGTGTCGTCGATCGTGTGGTTGTCTCGTCGCGATAGAAGACGATGTTGGTGCAGGATAAGCGCTGACCGATTGCGCTCGATTTGACTCCAAAGTCTCACGGAAGACGACTGTCCGAATTTTCGTGCGTCAAACGGTGGGGAATGCCACGCGACTGACTTCCCAGCTGTGTGTGTGTGTGTGAGTGTCACCGAAGACGACACTCATTAGCGAGTTGATTTATGTTGTTTCAATATTTGAAGTGCTCTCTACATCACCAAATGCGAACGTTTGACAAGAAACGAAGCCGAGCCGATGTCCATGGCCAAAACCAACACTCAACAACTCATCGAAGACCGTCTGGCGGCGTCGGAATATTGGAGAAGACCTCATTTTGTGACCTACTTACGGCCAACGCCTGGAAGTACGCATCATTGGTCAGAAACCAGAACGCGCTCGCTTCTGTGGGTGGTTCTCGGATGCACTTTCCGGCCATTTGTTGGCTCGGGATCAAATTTCGCGAGAAGAACGGGGGCCCGTGCGCTGTCGTAACACCCTGGGACGCCCAGGCGCGGTTCCGGTTCGTCTGGGTTCAAGTGTGCTGCGCCGGAAGATTGTAGAACACAGAAATAGAACTTATGTAACTTGGATTCCGTTTACCCCGTTCTCCAGATATCTCCAAAGAGAGAGAGAAAGAGAGCTCTAGGACTTCGCCTGAACCCTGAGCACCGTTGCATCGAACGTTGGTCGAAAGAGGGATTAAAGTAAGGGGGAAAATTTATGACAAAATGCTCTTAAGCGCCCTACCGAGCACCGACACTGGCCAGCCATGCGAGAGGAAAGAGTGCAACTGGGACTCCTGCCTGCCGGGCCATTGACGGTTGACCACTGACGTAGCTCGACTCGACAAAGTAAAGACCCAGCAACGTCCTCTTCACACCAAGCAGCAGCCAGAGCAGCAACGTTTCCGAGTCATTGCGGTTCACATTTTATCCGCTCGCAAGTCTAGACGTGGCCCGGCGAGCGCCCCAGAACCACGGACGGTGTGCATAAATCATGCTAAATGTTCTAAAACCATGACCACCACTAGCTGCTCGTGCTGCTGCTTCGACTACTCTTGCTTTGATCTTCGGCAACCGGCATAAGGTAGATCCCAGGGCTGTGTTTGAGTTACACAACGTTCTTCTCTAAACATATGCGCCATCTCCGACACTGAAGGTGGTGTGTAGCGCGTTTAACCTCCACCAATGGTGTGGCGTTTTATGACTCCCGGCACGCACCTTTGGCAACATATTTTACACAACCAAAAACGCACACACATCCCCATGGAAAAACCACGTGGCGCGATGTGGATGAGCGAGAATTTAATTTTTGAAATTTAATCGAGACAATAACCATCAAAAGGCGACTGTTGTGCAGGTTGTTGTTCTTCTCCTCGCAAAGCGCTGCCTCGTTAAACTTGATGGCCCCTGGCGTGTGTTTTGCATCCCACGCTCAAGACACCAGAGTTGATGATCTGCTGGTTGGGGGATCGGTGGGTGGTGGGTTTGGTGATTGGCAAAATATTATGACATTCAAAATGATATTTTCTCGCTCCCAAACGACCTCTCACCGCTGATATGGTGTGAGTATTTGTTGATAATGTAGGTCATGAATTTTTACCGAGCGACATTTATTTCCATGCGTAGAAATGGATGCTTAAGATAACGTCCAAGCAGATAGACGGAGCACCTATCGAGCAATTGCTCGATATTTAATGACGTTCCAAGTACTCTTCCAAGATGGTTTCGAGCATAAGGGGCTGGGGGATCGATTTCTGATTCTGAAGATTCAATTTGATGCAAAACAAACCTCTCCTTAACCCCGCGCATGTGCCCATATGATACGCGTGATTGTAGCTATGGTTTCCATCAAATTTTGATTTACAATCTCGAGCTCGCTATGTGGTTTCATATTGCCAACCAACCAAACGGAACGGAACATATATTTCTCTGCCCTCGAGGCCTCCCCCCAGAGACCGGAAACACATATTGCTCCGTCGCTTTGGCGAAGTGCAATCCGATCACGATGAAAGTCATCTAGCCGCGATGTCACGATTTTTATGCGTACGCCTTTAGATGTGCTATTCGATTGCACCGGTCGATGGCGCTCCCCGCGGTTGGTTGGTTTCCGGCCAGAATGTGGGACACATTTCAGAGATACACAATTTTTTTCACAAAAATGTTCCCCGACAACCGCAGCATTCAGAACAGATATTCGCTTGCCAGAAGAAAATCGATGCCGAATTGCTTTATTTGCGTTCAGGCCCGGGGCCGGAGCCGGTGAGAGTGTGTGTTTTTGCCTCGGTTATGGTTCGGTTGTTTGCTTTTCAGGCTTTCGAGGATTCCGGGATTTTTTTTCTCTCTCTTTGGTTTACCCCCTCTGCCCAGGTCGAATGCAATCAAAAGTTGCGTTTCATGTTTCGGTGCATTGCGTTCCCACGAGAACCGGGGGCTTATGTGTGCGTCATCCGGTTTGGTTGTATGTTTTGTAGGTTCCCTCGGCTTTTTGGCCAATGTTTGTCGACGTTAAACTTCCTTTTCGCGTCGCGGCGCGTCCTGTGCAAAGCTTTCAGCATAATTATGCTGCGGGAAACAGGATCCTGAATATCCCAAAAGTTGACTTAATGGTTTCTGGCAGTTAGATAAGTTAGACGACGAATCCACCATATCCTTCTTGAAGTGACCTAAGAGTCAAAAACATGACACTTGATGCGACGAAATGACTTCCTTGTTACTCATCCCATAGCGATGCTTTGCCCTCAGCGCCTTGTGGATCAACCGACAATAAATGTCAACCAACTACCTTGACGTTCACGGCAAACACCACCTCTCTTAGTGCGAACCACCCGTTGTGTTACGCAGTCATTCGATACACTCGGTTAAGAATCTGCTGACGTACCTTCTAACCTCCAGTGACTGGCAATGAAATTCGATCGCAACGAAGCTCGCCAGAGATATTATTTGTTGTGTATGTGTGCGGGCGCGCGGGTGGTCCATCTCGCTGGCTGGCTGGCTGGCTGGCTGAAACCAACAGTAATGATCGCATTTCGCATTTGCACCGGCGGGTGTTGCCTCGGGCCTCGGGTGACCTATTTCGGTGACCATCAAGAACCATCGTCCTAATAGTCACGTTTTACCTTTTCGTTTCGTTTCGTTTCGTTTGCCATCGTAAATTAGTGCCAACGTAAGAAGGGCGAGATAAATAGGCGACCCGGCCACGGCACTCCTAAAAAGCTCCTAAACAAATGGCGACCAAAAATGGGCCGCCAAAGCGAGACGAAGAAGAAAAGGGAAATTGGATAGCAAAACAAACATTAGTTCTTGTTGGTGGTTGTGGTGGTGGTGGTCGTCTCTTTGCGTTGGGTTGGCAAAATATGGCACTGCAACCTCAAATTAACCTGACCGTCTACTGCGGCCTACGGCATTAGCACTTTCCCAAAACCGGAAAAGCGCACCGGAAGGGACACCGGCGGACAGAGGACTGCATCTGCCATTCAGCAGCGCTTAACCATAATAGGCTTCGCAGGGGGGCGGGTTTTGAATTGAATATCAATGTCAGCAATGGTGAACGGGTCCCGGTTCCATCGAAGCTCTGAATCCGTCGTTACCGCCCTCCCCCCCTCCCTCCCCTTTTGGGCACACGTGAATGGCAAATGGCGATGAAAGTTGAAGCGGACAGCATTAAGACGTAATCAGGCGAGCAACAATATTAAATTGGCAGAACCCAGAGGAGAGGTGACCAGTGTGACCAAGTTACCGGGCCGGGCACAAACTCGGTAGCCGAGCTGCCTGTCACTAGCATGACACCGTTGCATGATTAATATGCAGTTATTTATCACTTTGCCCCTGAACTCGAGTTGCACGCGCGCCTCCAGCCAAAAACAGACCCATCGACAGGCGCTCAGGGATCGATCGATCGGCAAGAGAACTGGTTTCGACAGGTTGACTTCAAACAACAATGGGCTTGGCCTCTCTTGAGCCGGAGCATTACTGTCCCTGGGACGGCGTTGTGCATTGCATCGATCTGAGCCATAAATTTCGATCCAAAACCCGCCATTCGAGGCTCTGGTTTGGGTGTCTTCTTCTTCCAACAGAAGCCGCGGCACTGGACTCGGTATCGGATTTCGGTTTATAATGAAGATCCGTGACAAATTGTTGTACAAAACCGTTCGACCACACCGGCAAGGGGGTCATGTGAAAAATGGTTCCGAACCATTTATTAGACATTGATCTACAGGCAGCAATTAACCTCGCGTAAGGGTTTGCTAATCAATTTCTCTCCCGCCAAAAAAAAAACATCGCGTCACGATCACGAGATCAGCGAAGGCATTCCAGCACGCAAGAGGTGCGCGTGCTCGTGCACTGCACTCCCCTTTTCTTCTCCGGTCTTTCGCGTGCATTAATCATGCACACAAGTTTGAAGTTGAAGGTGTCAATTCGTGCAGACCGGCCTGGAAGCGGTGGCTAACGAGTAACGAACAAATTCATAACGGCCCTTAGCCGACCCTTAGCCGATCCAGCGATCGTCCAGCGCAGCGGGATGCCGATCGTGCTGAGCGCGAAACGTATCGACCATCGGCTCTCAAATGGGAATCCCTTGTCCGGTGCAAAAAAGTAACAAAAACGCGTACGCGTACACACGGGGCCTTTGGTCACGGGTGTTTCCTCGCAGCAGCATCAAAGCTCCAATCAATTACTGTTGAGGAGTGCTCGCACCTCGCTCCTGCTCCGCTTCCAGAAGATGAGATGCAGACCGTGGACCGATCTCGACCAAAACACCGATCGGTCAGTCAGCTGCCGACATCGCCGACTGCCGATTCGGTGGAGAAGGTGTCGGCCACGGAGGTGTGAATTATAAATCGAGAGCTTTACAGAGCCGGCTACTTCCACTGACCGGTGGAACAAGTTTTTCGGCCAACGGCGCAACGATCGCACACATCATGATGGAAAGCCTTATGCTGCTCGACATTCATGCTGTGCCAACCACTCGAAGCCAGAGAAGGCAAAATCCGAAATGGAAAAAAAACACCGCAACTAACGAAACATATCAGGCGGCGGAACGAACCACCGCCGGTGGATAACAACGACAACAAGCGAACGCCGAGCTTAACCCCTGACAGAAGCCTGATTCAGAGTTGAAAGAGAGGAGGAGAAGTGATATGTAGATCAACGAGCAGGCATCCATGGATCACCTTACACGTGAGCTCGCGCGTCACGCATCACGCGGAGCGGTAAGGTAATGATGAAAAATGACGGCCAACGAGGTTCAAAAGGTCTCGCGATCGCACTGAGCAGAGTGGAGTGGAGCCCCCAGTCTATCCGGTTTGTGACGTCATGAGTTCATCCCTCGGAACTCAGCTGGTTGCAGCTGGTACGATGCTCGTTAGCTCTGTTTTCGAAAAACTGTTGCATTTTTATTGTTTGCTCGGTCATGTCTTATTCTGGGATCATAGTTTTGAATTTCTGAATGAATGGTTGGAAGTATCGATACGGTTCATTTCTCCACCAGAGGAACTCACGTACAGTGAGTTTTATAATTTGCTGGCAAGTCTATGTCGGTTGGTAAAATGTCAAATTTTATTGCATTTTATTACATGAACAATTGTTTTTGGTATTTTCAACAGGAAGATGTTAAAAGATTTGTTAAATTGAATTTACAATATTTCTCAAAACTTGCTCAAACTAACAGGACATGTCCTGTCAACATAAGTTCAGTATTAATTGTAAATCTGTAGAATTTAATCTTTATATTTTCTGGAAATCCCTTACAAAGCCCAACGCATTGTTGAGGTGTTCATCGCATTGTGTTACGGACTGTAGACACGCGCGATCCAGCAGCAACCAGCAGTGTTGTCTACTGCCACGAGCTGCAGCAACAACCGCGATCTCAGTCTTGGCCGAAGCGTGCGGCTGGACAGTTCGGTCTCTGGAGCGTGGTCGGTCTCCCTCGCTGCCCGTTCTGTCGTTGTTGATCGCGATTCAAACCGTGATCGCGTGCGTGATTGTTACTGTTCGTTTTCGTCGTTCTCGTTGTTTGTCGTGGGATTATTATTGTGACAAGTGAAGACAAAAGGGGTAGAATCATCATCGCCGGTTTCAGCTATTTCCGGCCGGCCGGCCGGCAGCGTCGCGTTGCGTTGCTGCAGTCGGCGTGGATCACGTGTAGAATCGATCACGGGAGTTGTCGAGCTGTAGGCGGAGGTACGCGACGACGGTGGTGATTACGGAGCGAAAATTAAGATCAAATTGTGTGACGAGTGACGTGAGGCTCTAGGCAAAAGGGCTGCAGTTCATGGCGCGATCGTTGAGATCGTAATTATGTGTGTGCACGTCCGGGGTGACTAGGGGTCCGATTAGAGTGTTGATTTGCATCAGAAAGTGTGTGTGTGCCTTGTGTGTGACTAGGTAACGTGTTTCTGGGTGGTACTGGTTCACCTAATTGCCTAGAATTTTCCACTCTCGTGTGCGTGTCTGTCTGTGTGTTTCTAGTAAGTCATTCACGTGCCATACAGATCGCGCACTATTGTGTATTTCCAGCGTCCATCCGGTCGAGACCAACGGCCCATGCCCCATGGGTCCACGTTGAGATTGTTCGATTTTGGGGTGCCTCAGTAGATACTCCGGGAGTCCGGGGTCCGCTCGGTCGTAGATCAGCTGATTTATGATGCTTTGCCAGCATATGCACGCTGCTGCGGCTTGTGAAGGCCGCCGGTATACCGCTTGCTGGTATAGCGCGATAGCAGTTGAAGGGAAATTTATTTCCCGCCTCGAACCGTAGATCGGATGACAGCGCACATCGGCATCGGTTTTTCCTTCCACGGTGCGGCCGCAGACCGACCCCAGTACCATATACGCTGGCATTTGTATTTCCTTTCGCTCAGCGTGAAAACAAGTCTTCATCTAAACACGACGATCGACCGAGAGAGGGCCAAGTGCGGGGACTGTGGGGACCCCTTGTCATCCCCAAGAACCTCCACCAAGTGGAGAGGGGAAAGGAAGAGAGAAAGACCATAAATCTCCTACCGGCACTATGATTCGTGTTTTCTGCTCGCGGTGCCTCGGACCGTAAGATGCTCGATCCAACTTCTACTCCTCCACCACCGGAAGACGACCTGCAGGGGGTCCCCGATACCACAGCCAGCCGTTGTGATCGATGCGATGCGATCGGGATGTGATGCTCGAACGGTGGTTAGTGGCCATCGTACGTAATTGCTGTCGCATCGCAGCGAAGCACCGTTGACGTTGAAATAGCACTAGCAACAACCTGTTTCGCCGAAAGCAACGAATTCTTCGGCAACATTGTTGCGAGTAGCTGAGAGGGCAATCGCACTGTTGCTAATCAGAACGCGATGCGTGAAGCTATGCAAATCACCTGTTTCTACCAACGGTTTCCCTTCTCACTTTATATGATTTATGAGCCAACGACAATGAGCACTAATGAGCTCAGGTGGCTGGCCAAAGAAAGGGATATCCCGTTTCTTGCTGAAGTGTTGTTTTGTGGTGAGTGTGTCTCATTTCAACTCGAACTCCTTCGCCGAATGCTGCATCACTCCACCGGACTACCAAAAATGGCCAAAAAAACAGGCACCAAAAGGAGTTTCGTGTCGCGAATGCTGAAGCCCTATTGTTTGCTTAGCGCAGGAGGTGATAATGGCGAGATGTGCGAGACGACGTGTCGCGAGGTTTTTGTTTTCTTTTCTCGATTGATAGCACGACCATTTGGTGTCGTGACGGGTCATACGTGTGATTTATGAGCAGGTTCTTTTTGGGGGGAGAGATGCTGAATATTAATTAACATTTGAACGGTCGTCTTGAGACTTGGGTGATAGGATCTTGGAAACGCGAATGTTCCTCGGTATGGAGCGAACCGAACAACATTTGTTTGTTTTCTCACACTCACAATGTAACCCTTTAAAGCATAAGAAAAAACAAATGATAAGCGTCAGCATTACTCAACACCGTCTGGAGCTCCTGCAACAGCAAAGAATTACAATTCGCTTCGCACATATGGCATAGACCCCGCCAAGCGAGCATTAATCAATTTACTTTTCTGCACCCTAAGCTAAACGGATCTAAAGCCACCGTTTTGGTGCGGTTGGCGCACGACGTTAAAAATGTAATTTCTACCTACAGCCGGCCCCGGCTTGTCAAAATGCTATACCAAAGCTCATAAAAAAACGATCCATTTCGATCGTAAACTCCGCATGCTCCAGCTCCAGCGGCGGATGTGTGTTGTCGTTAATGCAACCGGCGAAAATGCTCGCCGATTGATGTTGTTAACGACAAAACGTGGTGGTGATGGTGCTGCTGGTGGCGACCGTCGAATGATTCAAATTATTAGAATTCTTTTCACATCCTGCTGACTCCCAGGTCTCGCGGTCTCGGGGTATCCTTGTAGTCTCAGGTTGTCTGGTCATAAAATAAAAATGGTTTTACACTTTTCGTTCCCTTCGCCGATGGCTTGCGCTTTGCGAATTCGTTCGACAGTTTGTTGCTTAACCGTCGATAGACATCACAATCTGGTGCTCTGTGACGCTTCGCTTAGAGAGAGAGACAAAGCCTCTGGCAGCACAACAGGCCTCTGGTGGTTGTTTGAAAGTAAGCAAGCAGCAACTGCACGCAATTACCTGACCATCATCATCATCGTCATCGCCATCATCATCATCGCTGCATGTCGCGCCACTGCCTTTCAGTCGAAACAACTTTACATTCCCCCCATCCCGCGGTTGTTGTTTTATGTTTTGGACCATTTTTTGGAGTCAATCTCCGCGTCTTTATGCTACGTGCGACCAGACGCGAGGCTATTTGCTTTTGCACTTTCGGGGTGCAAGTTGCGGTTTTGCGGCATGGACTAGCGCCAGCCAGCGCCAGTGAACCGTTTTGCCGCAGGAATCGGCCAAGGTCACCGAGCGAGCGAGCGAGCGGGAAAGACCGGAGAAGAAAACCCGCTTTACCGATCGTCCAGTTCTTCTTGGGATCGAGAATGTTTGGGGGGCCTGTTGTAGTCGGCGCAGAGTAGTATGCCAATGCCAACACCAATTCGCTTGACTGCAATTTGGCCTCCGATGCGCCGTCTGTGCGTCTGTCGAAGGAGCTGAACATCACCGCGACATGGACTGCAATTCGCGATCTTGCTAAGTGAATTGTGCATCCTCGATCGTCAAACACACACACACACAAACACACCAGGCAAATGGCCATCGCGCCGATCTGTGCCGATTGTTTGTTTGCGAAATAAAACACAAACAAAGTGGCGTTGGCATGATTTATGGTTCGCGATCTCTGGTGGTCCTTGAGTGATCGCGACATGCCCGTGCGCTCGCCTCGGTTGGCCAGAAAAGCGCCGAAAGTGTTAAATGAAGATTTGTTTGTTCTCTGTTCTGTGGAACGATCTTACGCGACCGACCGAGAGAAGACCGCGGACATCGAATCGAGAGCTTTTCGGTCAACGTATTCGGTGCCTTCGAAACACAAAAGGGTCACACGAGGCTGGCTTGCTGGCGCACAAAATAAATATGTTCTCGCCCAGCAGCAGCAGCAGCAGCAGCAGCAATCAGCGACAATCTCGACCACTCGGTGGTGGCGCACGACGAATCGTTTGGAGGTTTGAAGCAAAACGCGACGCGAAAAGTTAAAGTGCCAACAAACGGTGATCATCTCGGGCAGCATTCCGCGGTTCAACGGGCCACGATTCCCCGATGGCCATCGATTAATGAAGCTGTCAAAGAAGTGTGTGCTGTGCTGTGGGTGCGATCATATTTTGTCCCATTCTCAACGTGCAACGAGGTCAGTGCAAGTGCAATTAGTGTTGCGGCGCAGAGTGTTTGCTGCTGGTGCTGCGCCACGTCTTCGTGGTCGTCGTCGTGACAACCGCGACCGATGATCGTTTCGTTTGTGCCCAATTAAGACAAGTCAAACGCGCAGGTCGTCGTCGTCGTCGCCGGCGGCAACAGCAACACATTTTGTTTGCGTTAATTACTGCGACTAATCGAGAGAAGAGTCTAAAACGCAACCGTCGTTTGTGGCGTTGTTCGTGTCTGCACCAAGCTGTAAGTGTTGTAGTGTACCTTGACTTCAAATGATTTTCGTTGCTGCTTCCGGGTTTTGTTGCTGCCGGTATTCGAGAAAGTGGTTCCGGGAATATTTATGTTCCAAGCGGTAGCAACAGCAGCAACGTCGGAGTCCTCTCGTGGCGTAAAATACTTTACAACCGACCAGCAGCAGCATCGGAGTCGGAGCAGCGGGTGGCTTAGTTGGTGGCCATAATAAAGGCTCGTGATCGCGAGAAACCTACTCGCGGCTGGTGATGGAATCGAGATCGTGCCACTCGAGATCGAAGGGGTCGCCGGCATCGTCGTCGTCGTCGTCGCCGGTGGCTTTTGAGGAAACTTTATGCCCCCGAAATGCCACCGTGACGGGGAGAGTATTACTCCCACAGTAGGGTGGGTGATGGGCTGTTATGATCGCTAACAACAAGCCAAACCAGGCTCCCGGCAGACTGCCAGAAGTGCTCATGAACCGTGTCGGATTTCAATTTCCAATGATTTCCAGCAGCAGCAACAGCGGCAGCAGCGGCACTGACTTCTGTTGTCGTAAAACAGCATCCAGGGGTCGTTTCTCGTGGCCACAGCATCGTCCATTCGCGTGCCAAAGGGAGAGGGGAAAAGGCAAATAATGAGATATGCCGTGCAATGAAACATTAATGTTGCGGCAGCATTTATGGGACCTCACAATAAAGCAAAAGTTATTGCTCGTGATCCCTCGGTGCTCTCTCTCTCTCTCTCTCTTTCTCTTTCTCTCTGGATAGCTCTAGGGTGCTTTTGGTACATGAAGGATTTGTTGCTGAGATTGAATGAATGATTGCGTGATCAGCGCCGAGCGATGAAGCATCCTAATTGAGCCTAATGGGATCGCGCATGCTTATGCTGGAGGCAGAAGACACACACAACCAGGACCCCTTATCTCGATTGGCAATTAAGTTGCTTAAGGGGTAGCTAAGGGATTTGATTTTATTTTTTTGCATCATTCTTTTTCTGATTGGTGACACTTTCAAGAATTTTATTTGATACTTTTGTTTTCAAATGTTAATGTAAAATCATTTTCTTAATGAAAATCGTTATTTTTCAACTTCAAAATGCTACCAAAATTTAAAAAATGAGGATTTCAACAAAAAGTCCTCGGAACTACACATAACATACAACAAAAGATTATAAAAAAGTTCAATTTAAATATGGCATTCAAGTAAAAAATTAAAGTTGAAAGGTTTCTTCACAAAAAATCCTCAAACATGATCCTGTTTTCGACTCGAATTAACCTAGCTCCCTCCTTAAACCAAGTCGGTACATCCCTTCTGCAAACACAGACACGATCACCGATAATGATCTAATGATGGTGATCCTCCTCCTCTCCTGTTCCACAGTTATCTAACTCTTTCTGTGCCGCGTCTTTCTTCCTTTCGCGCTTCCTGGTCACGTGCCACGATATCGTTTCGCTACGGTAAACCGCTCCACGGTCTTACCTTCCTCCATGTTGGCATAGATTTTTTGGGGTCCCCGAAAATGGTTTTGGCAAAAACGGCATCCTGCATAATGAGCCTCAAATGAATGGTGTCTGGTTGGTATGCCTCCCTCCTCGGCCGGCTGTGAGTAACGGGCCGCCACTCCGAGTAATGTGGCAATAATGTTTCAATTACATCGCCTTACGGTGTGCGGCCGAGTGACCGCCCGAGCGCGAGGTGTCCAGCAATTTCGTGGGGGGTGGAGGGAGAGAGCATTACTATTGTTTCGTTCGCCTCTTAAAAGGTGAATGGCATTTTGTTTGCGTAGCAGCGCGAATGTCCCTCTTACGATTTGTCGCGCTGCTTGCGTGTCCATTTTGTCGCCGCCAGATTCAACGCCACGGACTTCCAAGCGGATCCTGTGCCGTCGAGTGCGCGCGTGCCATGTCCCTTCACCAATTTGGACAATTTTCGATCTTCGCCCGGACAATCGTTTAGTGTCGAGCGTCCTCCCGGTTTGCAGCGTGCCATTCGCGTGATCGCAGGTGTCGCAAGACAGAGAGAGAGGAAGAAATATTGCTTCAACCGGGCACCGGAGATGGAGACAAATTGGAGACGTGAATGTGGTACCAGGAAGCACCACCACACGCCAAATATGGCGACCGAATCGATCGACCTTATTGATGATCATGTTCGCCGGAAGATTTGACAAATTTACTCCCTCCACGGATGACGTTATGAGGCGTTAAAAAATGGGTGACGGCGATCCCCGGGTCGGGGGACGGCCACCCAGGTGCATCTCTTGCGATACTATTGAGTGACTCATCGTAGAAGCAATTTCCGTTCGCCCGAAGAGAGCGAGACAGAGGCGAGAACCAGAAGCGGACTTTTGCGTTCCGTTAACATCCAATCCCCTGGACCGTCGTATAAATGTTAATGCTGATAGAAGTCACACAGGCGGTGTCGTTGGTGAGGCAGCATCCAGCCGGCCACCACCTACTGTCGAAGCCGTGAGAACCATGCCCTCATGCCCGGCTCGCTCGCCCACGGATTTAATGTAGTCAAATTCATTCAATCCGAATCTTCGCCGCGCTCCGATCGTGGGGCATCACGCTTCGTTATGCGCTCGTTATGTGTATGGAGGGGTTCAGCGTCCCGAGTGTGGCGTAGGATGTTGTGGAAGCGACCAGCGAGCGACCGAAAAGGGAAGCCACGGGACGGACCCGCAACAACAACGGCACATTATTAAACGCCAATCGAATATTGTTCAACATCATTAAAAAGACATAATTTACGCGCAGAACGCTGCGATCGAAAATATCGTTTCTGGTGTTCTACTTGGGGTTCTTCTTTTCGATTCGATTGTCTCTCTTCTCGCACGTCATAAGACACGCTAGTTATTCAAAAATCCCAACACATACGTATGTGTGTGTTTTTTAATAGATATGCTACCCCTTTCTAGGGCCGGCGGCTGCAGCATAGATGCTACATGAATCCCCGCTGAATGAATCATGCTCGGTTTAAGGTCGAGAGGGACCTCAAGTGTGTGTGTGTTATGGTACATCAGAGACGGCGCGATTGTTATGATTATTTATTAAAATAAAATGTAGAAAAGCCGAAGAACAATTCTAGACCAGGGCCGGGCCTACGCCTCGGTCGTCGCCGCCGCCGCCGTCTGGAACATACGCCCTTACGGATTAAGGGTGGAGGAGGGAAGATCACCATCACACGCTTCATTATGCGCTCCGCGGCTTGTATGCGTCGTGAGAACACTATGCGATGCTGATGCTGCTGCTCCTCTCTGTTCCCTGTGTCAGTGTGTCTGTGTGTTTGCTAGGGCGATGGCCGCTGGCTTGGCATTGAACATGCTATGTTGCCCCTGAAACTGCATCTCTCAGGGCTGGCCCCGGCCAAGGGATATCAGCTTCATCCGCCTTCGTCCGTTTCATATTTTATCTTGGAATGCACCGCGCGCGACACGACACGCCAGACAGGGAGAGAGAGAAATAGGAATAATAGGCAATAACTTATTGTAAATTCGACGTCCCGCGTGCGCGCGTTCTTCCTAGACCGTCCTCCGTCCCCAAATTTCCGTCTTTCGCGACAATCCGCCTGAGATGCCGCCGCCGTCGCCGCCATCGTCTAAGACAAGCGCGTTTTTGGTATTTTGCTCATCGATCGCGGTGGTCGAGTGGCGCGGCTGGAATGTAGAAACAGATATAGTCACTGCTCTTGCTGCTGCTTCTGTTGCTGTTGCTGCTGGTGTGCGCGGCTTGCGGCGACGATTTCAAAGGCAGTTCCGCCCGGCCAGGGGGGGTCCACTAGGTTTCGCCAGGTTTATGAATTCACGCGCTCCATTCCACTGCAGCACCTCGTGACTGGCCACTGGAGAGCTTAAGACACGAACACGGAACATAAGTTTATTCTTATTCTTTATCGGCGTGAGACTCATGTAGTGTCGGTTGTTGTTTTTTTTTTTTTTGCACCAATCTTTAGACCGGACCTTTCGGGATTAATATTCTAAATTGAATATTGCTGCTGCTGCTGCTGCTGTTTGGCCACTCAGGGGAGTCCCAGGTGGACGCCAAAAACGTGACTCTTGATGTTGACTCACAGCAAGAGTCCTGCTTTGCTTTGTTAAAATATTATCCCACAACCACTAGAGCCACACGAAGCCGGCTGTTAATAGTTTCACTTTTCATCGAAAAAGTCCTGCCAAACATCACGTTATTGGACTTGTTGTTCCGCTTGTTGTCACGCTACTTTAACCATTAATTCTCGTGGCTTCTGCTCGTTACTGGGGAAAAACTTTTCCGCCGAAAAACAACTCCACAGAAGCCACCGGCCAGTTATTCAGTTGCCTTACCAAACAAGTTACTATGTGTGAGAGAGCAGCACAGCACGGTACATCATCACTCAGTGTCACCCTTCGCTTTGCGGGCTCCCTTCCATGTTGTTTATGCTCCATTCTTTTGCTGCCAGACAAACGCAAATTTTTCACCATCCAACCGACCGTCACCAACGTGGTGTGGTGATCATCGGTTAGCATTCACCTTCCTACACCCGAGGCACACCACACACTTAACACGTCGTCAGCAACCTCTCCCTTACTGCACACATCGATGATAAAGATAGAAATTGTTGGAACAAACTGCTGCTCCACCGCGCTGCGCTCCAACTTCCAATCAACACAATGCACTAATGCATCAACACCCCTTCCGGGGCATACCACCGTCAAAAAAGCGCACCACAAAAGCTATGTCGTGAGCATGGAACGACGCGAATGTGCGGTCGCTCTGCACACGACGTATAAGTTACAACAAAAACCCTTGGTGGTGGTTAGCTTGACACAACCGTGTAGTGTGTGCTGTGCTTGTTAACCCGGATAGCAATATCGTAACCGATATCCGTTCGATAGCAACTTTTCCCTTTCGGTTCGCTTGGCAACAATGAATCCAGTAGTAGCAGTGGTGGTGGTACTGCACCACCACCACGTAACGATGTAAATTGGTCATGATAAATTGTGTAACACACACCGGGCACACCGGAGGGAGCCACCTCCGAAAAAAAAACAAAAACAGAATCCCCCACAGGAACTTCTGGAAGCTGCGGGAAAGCTTAGATATCGCGATCGGTTTTCGCGGTGCGCTAGCGGCTCCTCTCCCGCTGCGCTGTGGCGTGGACCACACAGACCGCTCGGTCATCGTGGTTTCCAGGGGAGACGGCTTCGTGGTCCATAAATGGAGCGTACGTGTGCTTCGCTGGCTTTGTGTTAATGCAATTTGCGATCGAACATATCGCTTGGTGGCGCTGCTGGAGCTGGAGCTTCACAACAAACATCGACGCCGCCACCGCCAACGACGACGACGACTACAACGTGGTCCACGATGCGTGAGAAGCCGGCGTCCTGGAATGAGATCACCCATAGAGAGATGGGGGAGCAGAAGAAGGACCATCGAACACTAAAAGCACTTTCATTGTTACTCTTTTTGTCGACCGAAAACAACCGGAGCCGGCGAGCGGTCGGTCCGTTTAGCGGACAAAACGCGATGCTCCAAAGCCCGAAAAAGGTCCGGGACGGGCCGCCAGTCGGTGTGGTACCTCATCGATCGGTACAATGTTGTGCAATTGTTTCCTTCCTCCCTTTTTTCTCCTTCCCCTGGGATGAAAAGCCATCGAGCAAGGCCTAAAAGAAGCGACGACGATATTGATCGTTCAAGGCAGCACGGAGCGATCGTGTAGATTCTCTCGCTGTTGGCCGCGTGTTGTTCCTATTCCTTCTCGTTCCTCCCATTAATGGAGCGAAGAATCATTTTTATGCCTCCGATATAGTATCGCTTTTAGTGGGCAATATAAACGAACGGGGATCGAACACCTCCCCGTCGTCGTCGTCGTCGGGAATAAAACTTGTTTATTATCAAAATCGTCGTAATAAGGACAAGCCAGTTGTTAAGTGTTGTTGCCAAATTGTGCTGCAGTTCCCACCGCGAATATTACCGTCGTAAACGTCGATAAGAGAAACGTCGATGCAATGAAATGCCAATAAAGGCGACGCGACTACTACTGCCGCGATCCAATAATACGTTAAACGGCCAATAATTGCTCCACTCCGCCGCACTAATCCTCTTATCTACATTGGATGAAGCTTACACGCGGGAAGAAATGAAACCCAAATGTGGCCATTTCATTTGACGTGGCGTATGTCACGTCAAAACCCTTGACCAAACCCATAACGTTGATTGACAGCGGATCGGAAACGTCGGTGTCGGCGGCGAGCGGTGTCTTTGGCGGAACCGGGATTAATCCCACGACCTGCTGCTGATCGGTACCACCCAAAACACGACCGCCACTCGCTCAGATCGCGACCCGTTTATCACAGGCAACAACCTGTTGCTGCTGTTGCTGCCAATAAGATGTTGAAGTCGAAAAAAAGGTCGCTCTAAACCGTTTCAACTGCACCATGGGGCCTAAGGAGTGGGAATTTTTATAACGAAAGCATGCTCACCGCGGCAGGAGAGGCATTATGGATGGCAATTAGCATGCAATCGTCGTCGTCGACGTCATCGTTTTTTGGGGGAAAATTTCACAGGAAAGTGGACATTAATCACGCAGTAATTTAAATTGCTTCTCCTCTCATTTCTCCCTCCATTTTGAAGTAGTATACCATTACCGGGAGCTCGAGCCTCTTCCCTTTTGAACCCCTCGAATGCTCGATGAATCGATTTGTTGCGGGGTTTCCATTTCGATATCCACGCCGGACGACGACACATTCATTAGCCGGAGTCCAGACCAGATAAGACCAAGAATTCGACAAGCTTGTAAGCTCGTTAACACTCGGTGGTGGAGAAGGAGTAACCGGGAGGAGAAGTAGAGTATGGGGGAGTGACATTAACAATCCGAAAAGTGGACGATTTGGTGACCCGTGCTTTGGACCGCGATAACGGGTGTTTTGTTTGCGGCTTATCCGTTGAGTTTTTTTGAGTAGGAAATTCATTAACTAACTCCTAGAGTCGTCTGGTTTGGCGCGTCCAAGTCCCGTTTTACCTGATGCACGATGATGATGATCATCGTCAGCTCTCTCGGCACGGGCTATCGATTACGGACCCTCGCGAAGAGTTATTTCCATCCCGACAAAACATGACAAACGCTCGCTGATGAACATTAGATATTGCCACTGACGAGAGGGAGAGGATAGATGTCAAAATGCCCGGAACCGGATTTGACATCGTTGGCGGCGACAGCAGCAGAGATCACTGAAGCGATCACTAGCTGGCCATTTATTAATAGATCTTAGGATAGCGTGACGAGATTGCTTACCGGGAGTTAATCTAAAACAACCATACGGTGCTGCAGTGGTAGTTGTTGTTGGTTGTTTTTGTTTTTTTGAGAAATCTCACGCTTTGTGCGTGATCTTCAGCATTTATTTTCGCCCCAAAAAACAACAAACAAAAGGATCTTTCACGCATATCGAAGACCACCGCGTACAATCTGTGTCAGTGTGTCATGCACGAAGCCCAGCTTCTGTTGATAATTGTAAAGCCTAGATCCTTTAATTACAGGTCCTTTCGCCTTCTTTTCACTCAATGCTTCAGACCTATAAGTCTGAAACAAAAATCTTCTTTAATTATTGCCCCCCTTTTGCCTCATTATCGGCGGTCTGGAGTGCGAGGTTGTGGTACTCGAAAAAAAAACACACACCAAAAAGCCGACAATTGCCGGTGCAAGTATATTATCACCCTGCTCACCTTCGCTCTCGTCGCCAGCATAATCTTCTGGAGGGAGGGCATGCAAAAAAGGTGCCTCCCGAATTCCTCGTACGCTGCATTTTACTGTTTATTCAGCGTTCCTCGCTTGTGCGTTCGCGACCACGACCAGCTTCATTAGCATGGCTGCTTAATCCGTGCGTAATGCGCGATTGCGCCCCTCGAGTGTCGGTTGCAGTGGACTTTTCGTCACCTGGGCCGGGCCGAGCCGAGGGCGACCCAGTGCCACCAGAGCGTCACTATCAAAGCCACAGTCGAGCCTCGAGACCACCACCACCACCACCACCGATTGCGCCGCGAAGACATGCAAAAACGATATTTCCTTAAATGGGATTCAGCAAGCATCGCGAGAAGTAGAGGGACCGCGGAGTGTCAGTCACTCAGTCATCGAGTCGTTCGTTCGTTCGTTCGCTCGCTCGCTTGCCTTGCCTTGCCTTCAGGCCGAGGAAGGACACTTGGCCGCCGCGCAACGGCATGCCGTATGCGCAATTACTGCAACCGTGACCCATTTCGGATGGCGGGGCTTCGCGTACGTCCCTCGCGCCATCATACGGCCCAAGAGAAAGACGGAGGCTGCTGCATGACGCAGCAGCAACCGACTGGGGGATGAAGTTTTCAATTTTCTCCAAACGGAGAAGTACCGTTAAAAAGGGAAAGAGACGAGGGACAGTATGGCTCTTGGTATGGTCTTTTCGGATGCTGCCCATCGCGCAAGGTCTCTACCTCACACACACACACACACACACAGAGGGGCGCGCTCATATGGTGCGAAATTACGATTCGCAAGGTGAGGTGCCGGTAATATAAGAAGCATAAGCAGAAGAAGATTGGTTGATAATGCAACAACCAACCAGCACGACCGCGCGTCTGGAAATCAATGTATTTTGGGACCGTGAAACCTCCCGAAAAAGGGTGTGCAATCCACGGTAAAAGGTTATCTTTGGTGATGCTGCTGCTGGTGGTAGTGTTGGTGAATGATTGTCAGCTGAATGGGGATGATGGGCTCGGTATATTGGGGCCACCGGTACATCGGCATCCCAAGCACTGGACCAAGCATTACCAATTAAAGAGGCTTAATAAAGCCATATTTCATTTACTTACTGTCACCCTCTGGAGCTGCTGCACACACACACAAATACATGGAATTGCAGAACCTTCCTCCATTTGGTCATCTTCATTTGCAGTGTGGTCCGTCTGTCGATCTCGAAACTAAAGGGACAGAACAGAACGCTCTATGCTGGAATCAGCTTCAATCAGCCACGGGGCCAGTTGTTTTCAATTAATCTACTTTGTAGAAGTCGGTGGACGGCGTGGGGCCGAGTCCGAGGTGCCCAGATTGTTCCAGGAAGAGTTGTTGATTGAAGTTTGAGTTGTTGTGACACGCGTTGCTCTCGTGTCGTGCACACACACACACACGCACACGAGTGGCACAAAGTTGATCGCCTAAGCCTGCAGCATATGACCAGAGGTCCGAAAGTAACACAATTCTGCCTCAATCAAGTTCTACAGAACTTGGACTACTCCGGAGCTAAACAAATTTGTACACCATTGCTGCTCTGCTTGACCATCACCACGACTTTCCTCAAGAAACAAGGAACTTTCTTCCACCCTTAGACCTCCTTCTTCTCCTTCTCCTCTAAAAGCTTGGCCTTCATTAGACGCTGCAAAGTTGTAGCTTAACGAACTCTCTCGCTCACTCTCTCTCCTTCTGTGTGTTCATTGAATAAACATTGGACTCGGCTATGGCGCCGTTTTCGGCTTCTAGCAAAGGGGTTCCGGAGCAAAGCCAAGCAAAACTTATATTATGCAAATTGCTTTTATTTAATTACCGATCATAACTTCTTCGCACACGCTTCATTGCATCATCAGGAGGAGGAGGTTCAGGTGGTCCGCTCCGGTCCCGGACCGATGGAAAAACTTTGTAGAAGTAAAAACAAGGAGCCTCATTTAGGTCCGAGGAAATTCCCAGGAAATCGTGGGCTTCTTTCGGGGAAATATCCTCTCCACTTTTTTCTCCAACAAAACAAATTGCTGGAAATCCTTTTCCTCGAGTTCTGGACGTTCCAAGCGGCAATCCAAGCCGTTGGCGTAGCAATTTGCATTTTCTGCGAGGGTCTTGGTCGTAAAGTGGGACGATTAGTGCTACTATAAGCGCGTTTTATAGATCCCGTGCACACCTTCGATCGGCGCTTAACGAGGGCTAGTGAGAGTTCACTGCAGGAAACGCTACAAAAATGTGTTTATTTAAGTTCCGTCCACACTCCAGGAAGGACCTGATCGGAGTTCGAGAAGCCGCAGCGCGCGGAATTAAAGGGCCATAAATTCCGGGGATCCGGACGCGCGCTCGCGACTCGCGGCCTTTGGGCGTAATTATTTTGTCAACGAATGGCTAGGAGTCGGTCAGTGGCCGTCTAATGGTCGGCTTAATTGGCACGCTCCGGCAAGTAACGGGGGCCGCCCATCGGCCGCCGTTGACCCACATTCCGTGCGGCCCTGTGGCCGTGACGTTTCAGTTTTATGATTCAATCAATCCAACCGATCTGCCGGATCCGATTATGCGTTCAAGCTGTTGCGGTGTTCTGCATGCTTGTCGAAGATCACTATCGCCAGCTGATCGCAACCTCAATCGCGTCGTCGTGGCTCAAGTTCAGGTCTGATCAGCATCAGGCCGCTTGTCAGACCGTCGCCGCCGCCGCCACGATGGTGCTAGCCTTGGTTTCGCACCTTTTGGCGCGAGTCTCTCTCTCTCTCTCGCTCTCTCTGTAATGCGATCCATACACACGCACCCTTTGCATCTGGTGATCGTCAAGACAAGGCCCCCGCTCCAGCATATAGGCCTTTTGTCGACAATGCGAAAGGTTAGCGGGATCGTTGTAGCACACGATCGAATCGACTTCACACTCTGACCGCTGATGGCGAGACCTTAATTGAGCCATCTCCTCCAAGTTCGAACTCGGTCTTTGGTACCGTCTTTTCCGTTTCTTCAGGAGGAAGCTTCTCCTATGAAACTAACGGAAGACGCCCGGACCCGGTCCGGGGTTCCTAATTAACTTCTCCACCATTTTTGGCGAATGCGTCTGCGACATCGTCCCATCGTCCCAATTATCCGGCGAGGAGTCCATCACGCATCGCACTCCGGATCCGTTAACTATCTTCTCCGACGCTTCCTGGCTTGGGTTCACTGTTCCGGCGATACGGATCTTCAGGAGGCGTCCATTCGATGATTTAATCAACACGCAACACACCGGGTGTCGCTGCGTTGATGGCGTATTCTGGTGTGTGTGAATCTGTGTCAGAAGCACTTTCGACGAGAGCTGGCAGGAAGGAAGGTCACGTTCCTCACCAGCGGTGCGGTGAGCGCGTGACCTCATCAAACGGTTCCGTCATGCGGAAGTTTTTGGCGCAATTCTGGACGCCTACAAGCGCATTAAATTGCTCTTCAGGTCCCAGGTCCCAGGTCCCTGTGGTTAGTAGTACGTCACGCTGGTGCGTGAGGTGGAATGGAGACCATCTTCCTAAAGGATGCTACGGAGCAAAAGCAGAACCCCGCCGCGCAGAGACCTTCACCTTCACCGCGAAACGAATTTACTTCCGTGCCAGTGGGAATTGGGACGTGCCACAGGGCAGTGGGACGTGAGCTGTGTGATGCTTGAGCATTTTCGTCAAAATTTTCGACTCCACAAAAGCCTTCCCCCTAAAAGTAACTCTCCTTTAATTACTATCCCGGTGTACGGTGTTGTTTATCTGTCTGTGTCTGTGTGTGTGTGCGGTGAAGTACCGGAATGTGAACGACAGTCGTGGCATTCCTTCGTCCTTTCTAGGGAAACGGGGCTCCAGCAGGATTGCTGCACGCGCGCTGACCGCCATTACCTTTTATGTGCTCCCCGCGGGAGAATCGCCATCGTGAGTTGCCAATTCACGACGACGACGATGACGACGAGGACGACGAGGACGTGGAGGACGTACATTTGTAATTCTAATTCGCTCCGTTCGTCCGTGGCTTCGGCGGTCTGGAATGTTTCATCTTGTTTTGATTTGTTGCGACAACCGTTGGCCATCGTTGCGGCTGCGAGTCTTCTCGTGACTCATTCCACTCGATGATGAGCTGCTCACGATATCACACGGAAAGGTACACTTTGGATCGTGGCGATCGAATGCTGCACCATCATCATGTCGCGATCATGGGTCGCTGAACTTGAACGCTCCCGCACGGGAAAACGGCATCAAGCGACATCCCTCCATTCTAGGCGCGATCACCCGGAAAGTGTTTTCCCTTTTTTGGGGTTCCACGGCGGGTCTTGCATTCTGGTGTCTGGCTCTTCTCTGAGGTCGAACGTTCTTGAAGCCGGTCTTCGATGACCATCCATGTCACCACGTGGCCATAGCCGGTGCAGAGAGAGAGAGAGAGAGGACGCCATATACGGGGCACAACATGGTTACAGTTGTCCGGAGAGGAACACACCCTCCTCAAGTCGATGTCACGGATTCGCGCTAAAAATAGACCACCCCAGGGGCCCCAATTCCAGAACCGATGCCACACGTTTGCTAGAATTTGTCACACTTCAAATGAAGTGTGAGATTGCGAGCTGTGTCCAGATCCACTCGCCAGGATGGCCAGGCGGATGGCTTTTGTGGCGAATTAATTCAAATGTTACGCTCACCAGTGATCCAGTCCTGGCGAACGCGAAGGGACGGGAAACAACCAAACGAACGAACCAATCAACCATATAAGGCCTTGATCGCGATGACGCCGCCACCCGTTATTGTGCCAGATGCGTATGAATCCGATTAAAGTCACCAGACACGCGGCCAAACACTTCACCATCTCGCTCTCTCTCTCGCTCTTGCGGACGCCCCAAAACCATGCTCCAGTTTCGCAACACCCTCGATGTCCTTGTTGGTTTGGTGTCTCGTTGCAGATTCTCTCTAACAAGCCACAAACGAACAGCTGGCAAGAAGTAGTTCTGGAAGGAGGCAGCTCCTCCTGATGGTGATGATGCTTGTCGTTCTTGTTGGTGTTGTTGGTGGTGTGGTGTGGATGGAGGGTAATTTGTCATGAAGTCACAAGCCCTCAACATCCAGCGGGCCCCTCAGGCATGGCAGCCTAAACATTGTGATTAATGGAGCGAGCGTCTTCGAGCTTCGTTTCTCCCTCTCTCGTGTCTGTCTCACTCGCACGCGCGTCCTTCATTATGTGCTTAGAAAATCAGTTTCTCTCGTGATCGTTTCGATTTTCTTGTCTTTTCTTGCGATCTCGCGGATCTTTATTACCATTTACAGAGCGAGAGAAGTAGAGATAGAGAGTGTATTGTGTTGTCGAAACGTTGTTTTACGACACCTATTGAGGGCTTTCCATTTTTGGCTGACGCGCCCTTTAACCTCGACCGCTTCTCGTGAGTTGGCCCTATTGCTGGGGAATCAATCAGCGTCCAGGGGGGGGCTTTTGGTTGGTTTCTGTTAATCTCAACGTCATATCGCGTTTGCAGAACACTTGGAGAAAACGTTCCAAATAAACCAACTAACTAGAACGCGCCACCATTACTGGATCGCCTTTCTAAGAAGCGTTTAAGCAACGTTGAAAGCAAACAGAATGCCCACGTTGCATGATAAGCTCAAGCTAAGCAGTTTGCAGCAAATGCGTCCCCTCGTAAAAAGCGTCCCGAGAGACCAAAAAAAGCCCAGCGTGTACTCTTAACTTGATTCTCGACAATTCCTCGTCACGCTCGCACGGTGCGTCATAAACTTGGATCGCACGCGCAAAACCATATCTTCTGCCGAAGGTACTTGACTGCAAAAAGACCCAACACTAGGACCGAGACCTTAATGCCCTTCTTCTTAAGTTGTTTGTGCTACTACAATCATCGGGCAAACGAAAAAGTGAAACCCACCTCCGGTTCCGACATGCAAAAAACCAACTTACCTGCGGTGATAATTCCTCAATCGAAGGCGAAGGCAACCTTTGGGGCCTTTTTTTATTGGGGCAATCATCGGAAACCACCGGCGGCGGCGGCGGCAGCGGCGGCATATATTGACATAAGACCGAAGCCGCCGAAAAAGGTGCCACGGATCGGCATCAAGATTTGTGTTTTTACTCACTCTGTGCGTGTGTTGGAATCCATTTTGCACCAAAAGGCACGCAAAAGTCCGCAAAAAAAATCCTGTTGGCTGCAAAGGGCAGCAATCGATGCGTGGGAAGCCAGAAGGTTCTAACGGGGTTCTAGCCGGTGGCCGGTCCTTGTTTTTGCATATTTCCCTTTCCTTTTTACTAACCCCGGAATGACTTCCAATCACGCCACCATTCCAGCTCGTTGACGGGGGGAAATCCATCAAATCCGATCCGTCGAGGCCCTTGTTGGATTCCGGATCCATCTTGATCCATGAATTGAGCCAACAGCGGACCGAGACCTGCGTTTGCTCTCATTTATCTCACGGATCACGGAGAGGTGGCTATTAAAAAGGTGATGTTTTCTCCTGTTCCTTGCTGGGTCAACCACCGGTGTGACGGTGAGTGACGTACTGTTTTGACGGATCCCCGGCTATCTGCCGACATCTTTTTTCCCGCTTCATTCCTGGCCGGAAGGTACCTGCGACCGGGACTATAATTTAAACCCATTTCCGTTGAGTTGTTAGTAGACGCGAGATGATTTTTTTCCGATCTTTTTGCTGCTTTTGCTCTCCTCCAATAGACCACAGAGTTTTAGATTAAGTGAAGCGTTTCTGAAAGGAACTAAAGTTATGGAGAATGCCTCGAGGAGTGAAGAAAAAGGTTAAGAGATGATGAATGTGAGCGCTCCACCGAAGTTGCTGATGAAGGCGAGCGTAGTGTTTAGGTGAAGTCTGTAAGATGAATAATTGGACGTCTAAAATTGGACAGTAACACGCACTACAGTCCCCGGATCTCATAATTATCCGCCGTCGACCTTGAACCTCAAATCCATGGTGAGTTGAGACAAAAGGTACAAATGGAATGTTTGAGCGACATTGTGTGGTCATCAGACCATAGCAGAACCTACGGCCAAATGACAATAACAATCAGCACAGCCACTGCTGCTGCGGTGGTGTCTGTTTGATAAACAAATTTTATGCAAAAAAAAATAGCCCACGCCTCGCGGGAGAGATGCTCGTTAGCCACGTGTAATGTGCTGCACAAAGTGTCAGTAATCAGCGCCACGCCAATCAAGCTCGCTCAGGCATGATTGTCGGGAGAAAATTATGACAAATTCCATGAGTCCGAGTCGCGCTGATCTAGATTAGCATCTTTGATCGAGGACGGCCAGCGTGAAATGGTCATGCGCTGCAGATAAATTAAAATGTAATTTCGACTTCAACTCTCGTCCGACCAACAACAATGAGCCATCATTAACCTCCTCAGTCAGAGTGGTTCACGCGAAAGTCGACTCATCGCGCAGACATCGCGGTTCAATCCATCGCGCAATCCATCGCGATCACTGGCCGCATCTGCAGCAGGTTGCGAACGGCGTCATCATGATTCGCGATGCTGCGTGCGCATCGTCTGTGTGTGCGCGATCGACGCGAATAGAGCACGACCGGGCATGAGATGCGGTTGGCAACAAGTTGCTTGCATCATGTTTCGGTTTCCAGCATCGCGCTGGAACGACGCGATTTGTCACAACGATGGAACCGAGAGGGGTTAAGCCGCGGAAGTCAACCCCTTTCTTGTCCTCCGTTCTCTCAGAGAGACATGTGTTGGAAGTGTGCTGGAATGGGCTGGAGCACCCAGCATGACCGAGTAACAACAATTGATTTGGAATCGTTTTCCGTGAACTCGTTCTTCGTCACCCGCAGCGTTAATAGCTCGCTTCTAGCCACACGGCGAGTGACTCAAACTCAGCAACAGCAGCAATCCATTCTGCTATTAGCCATCGGATCTCGCTCGTTCGTGCCGGCAAGTGCGTGAAGTTATTTCAAAGCAACTAGCGCAAGTGGCCCCTCGTTCGAACGCAACTAAACAATAACTAGCGTAACGTGGGTTGAAACCTGCTTCCTTCTTTCCTTCCTTGCTTCTAAAACTAAACGCGCTCTTTTCGTGCTTTCCACCTCTCTTCCGCAGTACGACAACGTAAATTCCTGTCTCACGGTGCTGCGGCAGCATCAGGTTGGCGGCTTGGAAGCGGTCACCCCGAACGATATCTGCAGTGGGCGACTGAAGGCCGTGCTTTCGCTCTTCTTTGCTTTAAGTAAGTACAATTTTAAGTAAATATCTCAACATTACTAATCGAAACCAACAGTAGTTTATTAATTTGTAATATTTTTTTGTCTTTTGTGTTTTTGCTCTTTGGTAGTGTCTTGTTGGTTTTGTATGGAAAAAAAAGAAAAAAAAGAAAAAATATTTTTTTCTTCAACAAAAATAACCGTCGATTCAAAAGTTCCACAACTTCACTCCTAGAGGGCGCTAGTGTTGCATGTTTTCTCACATCTAGGTGGCGCTGTTAGAATGTTGCATCCGATAAATTGAACGCAACTCACCACCAAATTCACCCCAAGTGGTGAATTTTTCCCCAGTCTGGCGGGAGCGAAAGCCACAAAAAGCCAAAAAGAGCGGAAAAATCGAACGAAAGTAGTGGAATTCACATTTTTCCCTGAAACCTGCGCCTTCCTAGAGTATCCTGTAAAAGTTTCACATCAATCGAGGCAGAAACGGCAAAGAAACAGATTTTTTACTATACTTTTTCTACTCGCACTGTCGATGAGCTCGTAAAGCCCTGAAATTAAATGAATAAAATCTCCCTTTCCAGGTCGTTACAAGCAAGCAACGAAGCAGAAATCCTCGCTCCAGCATCCTCCACAGCTTCACCCACATCAACAACAGCAGCTGCAGCAACAACAACAGCCGCATCAACAGCAAACGAAGGTGGAAATCCACGCAGCCCCCGTAGAGATGACGAATCGGTGAGTGTCAATCGGTTTCCAGAGCTTCTCTATCACCTAGCCCGTTATTGTTCGACTCGACAATCGACTGCAACGAGAACGTTTTCGAGAAGAAAATCATTCCGATCAAAGCGGGAAGCTCTCTCGTTCGCCTTCCAGTAAAACACGTTTTCCACGTTGCTGCATGGGAAAGGGCATAAAGGGGGAAGCAAGAGGGGGGAGCAAGATCTCTCGCAGCATGGTGTCGGCAACCGGATCAGACGGAAATGCAAATATCCTTTCGCTAGTCAACCCCTTTCAGCGCCCCAAAACATACTCGCTGAACCGGTGTAGCATAACTGATGATGGGGCTCCGGCGTTTGGGACGTCGAAACCCCACAGGGACGCCCTCACTCATGCCGTCCCATCTGGCTGGTTGCCCTTTTCAAACGGCATTTTAATTCATCCGCCCACAAGCACCGCACCGTGTTTTGCAAAACAAAGCAGAACGACTTCAACGACGGAATACGAAACGAAACCGGAGGAACCATTGTACCAGCTGGAACGATGCTGGAGCGATGGTGGAGCGATGGTGGAGCAATGGTGTCGCATCGAAATGGATGCTTCTCTCCGGTTTAATGTTCTATTGTAATATTAAGACCGTGTTATGCTCACACTTTCACACCCTTTCAGCTTCAGTCACGTTCTGCTTCATGTTTGCTACTGATTGTCACTGTCTTTGCTGCAGGCAGCATGCAATTTAGATCCCATCGATAGCGTGTGTGCAGCAGTGTTGCCTGATCTTAAATGCCATCAATAAGGCCCCCCTCGAGGCGCGAATGCGCATAATACGAAGCAACGCCGATAGCGAATCTATCGATTTGCAATCCATCTCATCGCTCCCGTGTCTTGGTGGTCGATGGCCTTTCGATAAACGATGCAACACCATCACCATCAACGACAAACGCTGTACAAATTACACTTAATTAACCTTCAACACAACTGGCCTCTTCTCTGCTCTCTTTCTGCTTCTGGTATAAAACCAACGACCATCAGGACCAGAACACGGTCAGTACACGGTTAGAACAGGAACCGGATGAAAGCTAATTTTACGCTTTACATGTCGCGCCCCCTGCACCTCTTGTTCGATACAAAGTAAGCAAACAAGCAGCGCAGCTCCTGTTGCTGATCGTTCGTTGTTGGTTTAATGTTTCATGCTTTCACCCGAAGAACCAACGCCCCAAACAAGCGTCCCAAGGTTTTTTCTTTCCTTCGTCGTTTCAACGTCCAGGGGACGAAGATTTTCCTTCATTTTCGATCCACACCAAGCACTTCCTTTCGTTCTGTTCGTTTAGGATTCACTGAAGGGGAGTCCGATGGAAAGCGAAGAATCTTTTCGAATCCTGGCGTTTTCCCCCTTCGAACTGGAACCTGATCGATTCCGGGATTCAAAAAATACACGAACAGAACGCTTTTGGGGGAGAAAACCATAAAAACCTTTGCAACCTTACGCGCGCCCAAAGGGCAACTTCCTTTCCCCGGCCGGACGCAGATGTTTGTAGTTTATGGTCTTGTCCCCTGGTGTGCCCCTCCCCCCGGTGGCCCCAGAGGTGCTCTGGTTTAAATTGTATTTCCACACGCACATTTGTAAGGAAATATCATCGCCACTGGCGCGTGGGGCGTGGGGAAAATTGAGTGTGACAATCCTATTTGCAGGCATATCCCCCAAAAAACGGTGCGAAGGTGATTCAATGTTCCGTTCCTGCCCCATTCTCCCCATCTACTTGCTGATCTGATGGACTCTCTGGTCGGTCGGTGTCGTAAAAAACGGACGAACGGTCCGTGCCCTCGGCACCGTTTAAGGTACGGAGCATTTCGATTCCCGAGCCCCCCAAATCGATGATGATGATGATGCGTTCGTAGTACCACACGCAGCACGCAGTGGACGAGAGAAATTGAACGAATTCGTCGTCAGGACCGATGACCCTCCCGCTGTGAAGAGAACTTTTTTGGGGAGAAAGTTTTACTCCCTCATCCCTCTCATCCTTTTCTCTATGTTCTCGCTCCCCAAATCCCTGGTTCTCGGTTCTCCATCGCCACAGAGAACAGACATTTGTGCTGCATCAGTGACAAAGAAAGATATTAAATTCGTAATCATACGCCTGGCAGGGCCTGCAGACCGGCGATTATCGATCGATAATCGTCCGCCTGTTCAAGTATCCAAAGCAGTTAGTAAAATGGTGATAAATATGGTGGCCACACCACTCCGAGATGGCAATAACCTCGTGGGGGGAGATATATTAGAGAACCTTAGCCGTAGAAACAGCTGCCGGTGAGCGCTACAGTGCTACGGTGTTTGAAACTGTATCATAAAATTGATTAACTAACGCCATCACGCCATTACATGCTAAGGTTGTTGCCGTTTTTTTTCTCTTCTGGACCCCGAGTGGTGGTATTTGAATATTGGGCTATTAAAAACTACAAAGTCTGGTGCCCATAACACGTACCAGCTGTTTGCGTTCCCGTTGTTTATGGCACCAACCGGCAGCCATCCATGTGTAACTCATATTCCTGGTCTCGTAGCCGGTGGTAAGGGGGTTATGCGGGACCTTTATTATGATCCCCACCGTGCATGGTGGGTCCAAATGGGAAACCGAACTAATGCTCACCTCACTGGACCGGACTGTACCAGTGTCCGGGGAGTAGCGAATGACCTGCGAAAGGACACTTGGAATATAACGGAAGAGGTAAAGGACAAAAACCGAATAGACAACGGAAATCGGCGGTACTAGCCCTTTTCATGGTAATGAGAGAGACATAACGGTAATCCTTCTCTTCCTGTTGCTGCCACGGTGCTGGATATCCCTGAAACTCCCTAAAAACCCGACATTTGTGTCCTATCTTGTCGCACAATCTCAAAAAAGCGGTGGCCAAACGGCCTCAAATGTAAATTTATTCATCGGCATTCGGTATCAACCACCATCCCCTCCTTTTTAGACCAGTTCCAGTGTACGGAATGTCACGGAACGTGGGGTTGAAATTTATGACCCACAGCAATGGCGCCAGTACCACCACCACCACCACCACTGGCGCATTCCTGTACTTCTGTATTCCTGGACCAAATAACTCATATGATGGCCGGGGACCGGGCGACCGAAAGCGGGACACGTGTCCAATCCCAAAAGTATTGACCAAAAACCGGAGCCAGTAGTCGATCGATCTTCATGAGACGAAACTTGATTGATTAATGCACCTACCGTGCCTCTGTTTGTGATGAATGTTGTGATACCACACCAAGCGTCAATTATGCACCCAAACACCAGTAACAGTACCAGTAGTAACTTATCTCAAGAAGCGTCGTGGTTTATGGCAAACAACTTGCTCCTGAGGTGGTTCTGGGGAGAAGGCACTTAAAATCTTAGTGGACACGGCACGCGGCACTAAGATGAAGACAAATATTGGCCTAGGCACGGTCGCCCCCGAGAAAAAGACAATGCATCTACTCCAAGAAGTTGTAAGGACGCCACTCCCCAGTCCGGGAGACAATACTAATCCTTCGTTGTAGCTGAATCATGTCGACAACGACGACGACGACGGTAGCACTCAAGTAATGGTGTGTCCTCAACCCCAAGGATAGTAGCGCAGCCGTCGTGTGTCTCGATAAATAATTTCTAATGGTTTTTCTTCGGAGTATTGGCGTGCTCCCCCCACCGGTCGCAGAAAACGGAAAGGAACATCCGTACGGAGGACGCTCCCCGTTATGCTTGCTGCTCGTTTATTTTCATTCCAAAACCCGTGCCATGTTTTGTAGCATTTTTCTCTTCCACGAAAATGCTTCCGGTTCCACGAGGTAATACTGAAGCCTATGGAAACTATGGAGGAGTTGCGACCAGGACGCGTTACCCAGCTAGCGAGGGATAGACAAATGCAAATTCAAATCCTGTAATGTGCTCGACGCAGAGCGCGGCTATGGCGGAAGGAAGCAACCACCGGGAAGCAACATAAATCTTGTTGCTCACTAACACCCTCCCTCCCTAAGGCCGAGGCAACGCGTTCGACCATTTTACGCACCCAAACGCCGGTCGGTATCGGTCCAGGACATCGACTTGGGGCGCAGAAAATGGGGAGCGGACTCGCGCTACGTAAAGGGATATTCTCGCGTTACGGTCGCGTTGGGGTATCCCTTTTCGGTGCGTAAATCATGTCCCATGTGGCCGTTCCCCGGTATGATCTCCGGTGCCACACCGACTGGACACAAAATGGCGTGCCGCTAGTGGTGCTGGCTGTTGGTGATTAGAAAGAACTGAAGGAACCCTTTTTGTTCCAGAAGTTTATCCAGAGTTCTCTCTCTCGCTCTCAAGTTTCTTCAACTTTTTCCCGAAAATCCTGCGTCCTTTCCAGGTGTCCTGTTGGCCACTTGGCCCTCCCTAGAGACACGTGCCACCAGAAAGGGGAGAAGGGATTTTCCAAAGTTCAAATTAGTGGCATTATTATCACCGTAGTGTGTGTGTAATCTCTGTGGTCGAACCCCTTTTTCTTTTACGGCGCCAGTGGCGCCCTGTTATCACGCCTCGAGGTTCCGGTTTTTAGTGCTGCTTATCTGCCCTAACCATCATCACCACCAGCAGCAAGATAGTGTTTCCCTCGGGGTGTGTCATGGCGCATCATTGAACGAGCGTTTAGAGACTCGTCAACCGCATTATGGATTCATGATCCCCTCCGTCAGCGTCTGCGTCTAATGTAAAATGCGGCCAGCAGCAACTCGGCTATTCTGTTGACATTTAGTGGCATTAGTGGTACCGAGCGGGCTAATGGAAAGTTATCCCAGTTAGGGCCATGCATTAATTTGTGGTCGATGTTGAAAGCCTCTAACAAAAAAAAAAGAACGCTTCAAGAGAAGCGACGAAGCGACACACATCACGGTTCCGTTCTATTCCGTTCGTTGCGTTGTCCAAATGAAATCCCGGTACCAATAAAAACGTGAAACAAATGCGAGGCGCGTTGACGAGCATCTTATCTGGGGTCATAAATCAGACCACCACTCGACTCGACGACAAACATCAAACGACAATTCGAACTCCATTGTTTCCGTTTCGATTCGTTCGGTGCACTTGAACTTCGAAACTCACATTTCAACGTCGATGGCGTCGATGACAATGAAACCATTTTTATCCCCTTTCTATTGCGGGATCGCGACATGAAAGGGTTCATCTATTGCCGTCCATAAAATCGACTTCCTTTCTTTGGTCTATTCTATGTAGATCCGAGGCGAGGGTGCGTTCCATTCTCTAGACTGGATGGATACTCTTTTGACACGTTTTTGACGCGATCCATCAATGGAAATAATTATTCTTTTACATCATTTTCCATCGAAAACTCCGCATCACCGTTTTGTCGTGCGTCGTCCTGCGCCGTGACCGGAGGAACACCGGAGCAGAAGAAGACGACCTGGGCCAATTAACATACTGGTCCGGAAATGAACCCCTTTTTCTACTCTCGGGGCCCATAACTCAATTCCAGTATAAACACTGTGTCTGCCGGGCATTTACTGCCTCTGCCTCCGCCTCTTTAAGCAACAACATACAATCCGAACAATCCGGACTCGTAGTGAATATGTCTCTAAATTGTGAAGGGGGTGACATAGAACGACGACTCCGGCGCGGCCGCCTCCGGGAGCATCATTTTGAGCCGCATTGTTCGGTGGTAATTGAATTTGGGACTAAAATTGCATTTAAAATCTCCACACCTTTGCCCTTGGGGTCCTTTTGGCACTTTTGAAGTTCATCTAACAACCCTATCCGCCCGGGGGGGTTGCGGTTTGTCGACGCTTCACCGCCGCTGGTACTTCAAAACATAAACCGCCGCTGGCGGGGGCAACATAAGGATGATCAGCATGCATTTATGCGGTGCGAACGCCAACAACAACCTCCACAACAACAACAACAACAACGATGCCGCCGGTCGACTTTCGAAGAATCTACTCTTCATTCCGTTTTCGTGGATGAAAAACTTCCTCCCGAGTCGAGGTTTTTGGCGGAAAAGTTTTCTCTTCGCCAAAAAGAGGCCCGCAGGCAAAATGAAAATCAATTTAGATTTACATATGCTGCTACTGCTGCGAGAGACAAAAGATTCGCACACTTGTGGGTGGTCCCAGTGGGTGGTGGGCGCTACTTTGCTTCGTAGATTGAAGCTGCTAAATGGTGTTCCGGTGTTGCCGGTGTTGGATCTTTAAAGAAGCCGCGGCGAGAGTGCTGGCGGGCTCGTTTTTTTGATGTTTTAAATTTACATTTTGAAAGGCTTCGTGACCCCTTGATTCCGGAAGGCGAGAGATAAGTGGGTGACAAATGCTTAAACAACGAATACGTTCACGTGTGTGGGTGGCTTTTGCTCAGTAAAATTGGTTAATCTTTTTAGAGCTAAACAACAATCCGGTGCCTAATAGCAATACTTTGCTCGTTAGTTTCGCCCAAAATATTATATTGTCTCCTCAAGAAGTGCTTTACTTGCGCTGCCAGACATGCACCGAGGGGTTGTCACCCCCTTATGTTGCCACGGAGATCCGCCAACTCTTTCCCTTTCCACAAAAAAAAATCGTCAACATTTGCCCTTTCATTCCGGCATAAGCCGACGAGATTGCTCTCCCTCTCTCTTTCTCTCTCTGTTCATCTCGACAACATTGCCGGCTCGGTTGCCATGGGTTACGGCGTCCACACGCCAAGCACGCGTTCTCCGTGTGTCCCGTGGAGTTCGGAGAAAATCTCGCGATATCTCTGCGCCTCTCTCGATTTAGTCTGGTGCACGAAGGCGCACGAACAGAATTTTACAATGCGTGCCAAATAAAAGTACCAGTGGTACCACAAAATAGTAAAACCAGAAGTTAATGATTCATTTGTGGAAGATAAATTAGGTATTCTTAAGGTCAAAGTACTTCTCCATTTATGTATTTTGATAACCAGGATATAAGTTTTAACAAGTGGTCCTAACTATTCCAAGATACTTTGTTTGAGATTGTTATAGGATTTCAAACCCAAATTATTGTCATTTTCTTTGATATACGATGCTTAATATACCCCAAGTATCCACAACTCAACGTATAAAATGATACTATAGTTGTTAGTTGTTCAAGTTTTGTCTCATAACAGTCCTCATATTTTGCTGTGTTAATCGAAAATATGTTGCCTAATTATGAGCAAAGAATTCTTAAACACTGGACCAACGATGCTGATTAATTAAAATCCCCAAAAACGAACAGCATAAACCAGAGAACCGCCGGTGTTGCGCTACTCTCTTTTCGCTGGTCGTTCCTCGGCGGTTCAATCTTCTCGCTTCTCGGCCCACCAGCGGCTCATCTCACCGGCTGGCACCGGCGGGCTGACTATCTCTCCGGGCTTTTGTCCCGCCGCGGTCGACTCATTTTCCTTTCGCCTTTCGTAGCGCGCGGATCTCGTCGTCGTCGCTGGCAGGTTCGTTTCGAGTCGCGGTGTCCACCGGTGTTGTATTCGCACCCGTGCGTGTATTGTTTTCGTGCTCGTGCCGTGTTTTGTGATACGAATTCGCCTGGTGTACTGGCACCCCTTGGTTTCCCGGTTCCCGGTCAAAAGGCAAACCTTACGTAGGGTGCGTACCGAATTAGAGGGCGAAAGGGTCCTTTCCGTTAGCGTAAAGTGTGTGTGCATCTGGCCCCTTTTACGTGTGCCGGTCCCTCGTTGTGTGTCCGTTTGTTGGAATACCGAGCGCTAGGCGCTACGCTTAAACACACGTCCAGCTCACGCCAAGGGAGGTGCAAGGTCCCCGTGGCGATTAGATAAGGCACGCACGCAGTGGTGGTGATCGCGAACGCGCGAAACTCGCACTGTGCCGCTTGCAAGCAGAATAGTGCCGCAAGAGCTGCAGTGCCGCTGGAAGTGTAACACATTCTACAAAATGCGAATCGTAAAAATCGATTAGCAACTGCAACAATCAGTAAGGCCGCCGGCGACCGAGAGTTTCTAGTGATCGTAGCATACGCGATAGGAGGCCAAAGGTGTTGCACCAACACCACCCTGACCGCGTTTGATGCCATTTCCTGGGGGTTTTCTGCCGCGCGATAAGGAGTGAACTGCGTACGAAGAGACGCATTTGTCTATTTTTTTTATGTGCAATCAATTAATGTAAAGATCGCGGTTTCGACAAAGAAAGCACGCCGAGGCGAGTGAAGTGATCGTTTGCTCGATTGCTGAGTGTGCAGCGAGAAACGGTTAATGATTTCATCCTTCAGATGGTGTGAAGTGTGGCAGAAAGTTAATTAATAGTCGCTCGGATCATAAATCCCACTCCTAAAAGTTTCCTTTGGTTCATTTATCAAAAGTGATTGTCACTGGCATGCCGTCGAGGATCAATTCGCCCCCTTTCGAACGTTCGCTACAACTTTGTGTATTGCAGAGAAGCAGTAATAGTAAGAGGTGGACAGCTTGTTGCAGGTTTCCTGCTTTGCATCGATGATTCACCCATAATGTCAGCAGCAACAACCACCACTAGCACTGAAGAGATGAGAAGGCAAGGAAGTCATCTCGGGTGCCGATCATGGCCACACAGAGACACTCGAGCACTTCACTTTTGTGGGTTTGTTGCGTTGCTTTGCGGCTGGCCACCGCCATCAGACACCAGACCGGGCCCTCTTCGGGAAAGGGACAAGTGTAAACAGAAACCACATAACGGCAAACGACGAATCGAAAGCCAAGGTTGGTCTTCATCGTCGTCGCCGTCGCCGTCGTCTCGGGCAACGGTCTGGACCGTACGGATTCGCATGGAGACGTGTGCGCGTCCCCCTTGGTGTGGTCTTCCCCTCCGGATGCAGCATATTCTTCTGCCTGAGGGAAGCACACGCACACGCGACAGACGAGAGGATGAACGGGAATTAGGCCGCTGGCGAAAAATGTAAACAAATCCCTTTTTGATCTGCCAGAGAACAGAACCGAACAGAACACGAGGGGCCTGTAGGCTCAGGCTTCACGCTCCCAACGGGCACTGTTTGGCATCACAATCCGCAAATAGTTGAGAGAAAATCAACATGATAAAAATGCATAGAAGAACGGGGCGGAGAGGGATTGGGAAGTGGACGATTTGCTTTCGTTTCTTTCACTCCATTAATGTCTGGTCTGTCCTGGTGCTGCTGAGGTGCTGCTGCCTGCAACACCAATTTATGGTTATCTCGTACCGATCGGCATTATCTGGTCGTGTTGAACATTCGATAAACATTTGTCAAGTCCGGGGAAGGCCTCCTCTAGCAAAAGGATTACGCAAACAGACTGTCACAATGCGTTGTCACTGTCGCCGTTCGCTGTGCTCTTCAATTTGGAGATAAAAATTCATGAGGCACCCAACGCAGCAAAGTTTAAAGTGCAACCATTTGTTGGGTTTAGGGGGGTTCTCACCAGCTCGCTGGTGGTGGTGGTGGTGGACATTCAATCTAATTGATTAAACGTTTTGCTATCGGATCGGGATCAGGGATCGGAAACGGGAAGAGTAGACAAAGCGTGGTGCTTGATAGCTTCTGGATGGAAGCTGATAAGAGGATCAACACAACAAGCCCCTTGAATGAGTGAATGGGGGCACCTCCCCCCAAAAAGGGGCCCCAGGAATGGAGATCAAACAAATCAACCTCTCGCTACATTTTTGCGAAACACACAAACAGCTTATCGTTTCCTCCCCATCGCTCGCTCGGCGCTTTTGTCGCGAATTACTCCCTCGCTGCAAGGTTTGCAAGTAAATAATGAAAATTATTTATTGAAAAACGGGACGTCCCATAACACACACACACACCCAGCCCTGGGAAATTGTCGGCCCTGAGCAAACATGGCTCTTCTAGGGTAGGTCTTGGAAAATGGGAAATGCCGTTGTCCGCGCCGGTTGCCATTTTCCTGAACAAACTGCGATATCGCTCGTCGGTGTGAAGATCGTAAATTCCGTCCACAAGACACAAGGCACACACATACACACGTTCTGTGGTCCCAAAGGGAGATTCCTTCCAATTTTAAAACATTCCACGCTTCCGCCTCACCGCGCAAAATGCTTCAAGGCGACGGTGGACGATTTTTCTCGGGCAACATTCTAGAAAAATGTGTCCACAAAGAGACCAAAAGAACCAAAAGGGAACACCACACACACACGGAACCCCAGAACTGCACAACTGAAGCAGCATAATCACTCGCAAGTGATAGTGCAACTTTGAGGAAACGAAAACGAAAAATGCATGATATGTAGTATCGTCGCCAGCAGCAGTTTGTTGCAGCTAATGGATCGACGTGCGAGAACCACAAAAAAAGGCTCTTTGCTAGAGAGCATAGACACGTCATCCGGCAGCATCCATATCGATGACGTTGACAAAAGAGGTGGAGGGTGTCGACAGACGACCGCGCGTCTCGTTTGCTGGATGTTTCTTTAAAACATTTCAACATAAACACACACACACAACGAGAGCACTCTGATGCCGAGTCGTCGCGTCATCAAACGCCCTCTCGAACCCTTTTTTGGAGGAGGGAACGACCGCGAGAGGGAGTAGAGGAGGGCGGCAATCTCTTTCCAGTATTCCTGGTGTTTCTATTCCGAGAAGTGTTTTTCCCCGCAAGAATCCGGAATACGAGGAAATCCGGAAGGGCTCATGTTTTCGGGGCTCTCGAGTGTTCCGGGTACAGATGAAACGTGAACCATCATGCAACGATATCCCAACGAACCATCATCATCAACATCCTCCTCCTTTTGGTTTGATTACACATTGCTGACTAGAGCAGAAGGAGGAGGAGGAGCTACGATGGCGGCTTAAGTGAAACGGAGCAATTTGTCTAGCAAAAGCATAGATCGGTCGCTTTGTGGATAAGCTTTTCCCGAGTTTTTCATCCAGATTTTGGCGAGCTCTTGTTTTACGCCCTCCGAAGCAATGATTAATCGGCAATCGTCTCACCGTCTCGGGAACAATCGCCCCGGGGAGCAAACAATGTCCCGGACTAAAAACCTGTCAACATAACCATGACTGCGACGACCACGATGACGACAACGACGAGCACAACGACGACGATGATGATGGTAATGATGAGATCGCAACTGTTAAAACATCTTGCACAATCACTAACCATCTGCCAGTGTTTTCGTTTATCAAACAAAAGAGAGAACCCCCGAATTGCACTCTCGACAAACCTCGCCAGCGCGAGCGCTCGCTTTTCCGGTCACAGCACCGCCAGTCTCATCTGTGTCATCATGCCCCGGGGGGAGATCATAAATTTTTCATCGGAAAAATGAAAATATTTACAGCTGCGTACCACCAGCACCAGCACCACCAACAGCATCAGCATCAGCGCAGCACTAACTGCAACGACCATAAAAAAGAGAAATCCTGCTCTTTGGCTGTTTTCCGGGATGGTTTTTATTTTTTGGGGCCACTCGGTGGTCCACACAATCGTCGTGTCTCTCGCTCGCTTTTCATTCGCAGTTCATTTGATGTTTATGTATCAACATGATGCCGGCCGGCCAGCCTGCTAGCCAGCCAGCCAGTCAGCCTGTCCGTTTCCGGGAGTGTGGGCAGCAGCAGCTACAGCAAAATATGAGAAAAGTCTTCGTCTCTCTATCTCGATTGCTTGCTTGCTCGCTCGAGGGCTGCAGCAACAGCATCATCATCGCGAGGTGGGCTGCATGATGTTTTGAGGCGCCTTCGCTTTGCGTTTAATTTATGCGTTCGTTCGAAATGTGGCGCGCACCGTGGCCCCACGCGAGAGTGCCCGATAAGTGAGTAAATTAATAAAATCACCTCCTCCAGAGCGCCGGCGAGAGAGGCCCGGCTTTTTTCGGGTCAGCAGCAACCGGAGTTGAAGTTGGAGTGCTGCTGCTGCTCCGATTTGGCGCCGCAGGGATCCCGCGAAATGGCCGCGAAAGAATGGCGAATAAACAGCATAAATCGTGGCGCGGTAGAAAGTGTGCAATTTGTTGTATCAACGCTTTCGCTTTGGCTAGTTTAGGCCCCCTCACTCTAAACACGACGGTCCTAAATAGACCTTCCTGTGGATCCGATCTTCTTTCCGCCAGTTCTTGCCGCCAACAAGTGGCCACCGTTCGCACATAAATCGCGTCACCGAATCGCGAAACGAGCGCGCCAAAAGTGAGTAAATATTGTGATTGGCATTGGATGGATGGCTGGCTGGATGTGGAGTACGCAAATGGTTTTTGCGGTGGCAGCGAAGGGAGGTAATTGATTTCTCTGGCCAGACCACCAGACCACCGATCGCACCAGAACGCTGACCTTCAGCGGCGAGGAACTCCGGTTTTCTGTTGACTTCGAACAGACCGCACTCCACACTAAGTGGTACTAAAAATTAAGATACCTCACCGTCCATTTTGCATTAATGAGTTACTAAACGATCATTTAAAAGATCGAGCTCTGGGTTATGCTTTCGAAACAAGCTTTGAATACATTTCTTGGCGTCTCTGGCGTCGGGTGGTCTCACCGAACCAGATGGATTGGGATAAGCAAATGATTTATGACCAGCCATAAAGCTTCTTTTTAAATGCCTGAAATGCATCGAAAAAATGGATGCGAATGGCCAATCACGATTATCGCTTAACAATTAGTCTGATTGTGGATAAAGGATAAAGCGCAGGACACATCTGTTCGAAGAGGAAGTAACGGGAGGCCAGTGTCCCGGTTGCCAGGTCATTAATCAATATTAGTGACCGCTTTCAATTAACTAAAATTCAATTTATGAGCCGCTACCAAGAACCTCGGTGGCAGATTTTTGAGCTTATGTGCACTGCAAAGCCAGATAGCGGCAGCACATGCAATTGCATCTCCGTTATTACAGCAGCTGCACTCCCACGGGGTTTCACATTTCGCTTTGCCTTCGTCTCGCTCCCTGCTTCCTGCTTTCCTGCTTCTTGCGAAGAGAAAGGTGTAGCCGCCGCCATCGATGCCGCCAATGATGATGATGATGATGATGTTGATGATGAAAGTAATGCCCGTTTGGTCGCCTGTTCTCTTGCTGCATCCGTCCTCGAGCTCTAAATCCTTTCGCTTGCGAATGGCATTGTGTTCCTGCTGCTTAAGTCCCTCGTCAACCCCAACCTCAAATGGCACAACAAACGGCGATACCGTGACCCAGGCCAGGCCAGGTGTGGTGTGTTGATTCTGGGATTGCGGTTCAAACGCGCGATTTCCGCGTTCACGGAAACGTTCCTTTACCGCTTGCACACGGATTCCTTGACACCGAGAGACCGGTTTTCGGTCCGGTTTCCGACGACCACGACGCCGACGACGACGACGGATGAATAATCGAACAAATATGGCGTGCGTGCCACGAGCAATGTGCTGGCAATATTTCGTCTATTTACCAATGCCGCACCCGCACCCGACGTTCGTTGTGTTTTAGGACCACGACGGGACCGCGGGTGCCTTTGGCCCCCGACCGGCACACGGTCCTTGTTAATGCAATGACACGGCGCGACGGTGCACGGGATGCAATTTATTGCATTTTTATGTTTTTCCTGCTACGGTCTGTAGGTCAGACCTGAGACCTGCCAGTGAGTGCCACCACCTCGCCGTTTGCAACCTATACCATTTGCGCCTTGGGAAGGATTAGCGTCTTTGTGTTGTGTTGTTGTGTTGTTGCGTGGTGTATGTTCACGAAGACGTCACCGGATTTTGATGACATTTTGATAGCAAACTGGCGTCGGTCGGTCCATCGTCGCATCGTTCGGTATCGGCACCCTCGGTTCCTTTTGCCAGACGACATTTGGTTCGTAGGCGTAGCTCGTAGCTCCTCGCCCCCGGGGGTGGCACTTCTTGAAAGAAGTCTTGGCTTCTTGTGTCAGCGAGTTCGAGGTTATCGAGGAGCCAAGCGAGTGCTAGCAACTCGAAGTCACACTTTTAATTGTGTCTTCCACGCCTTCCAAATCGAGGGAACTCCTCGCGTCCCCGGGGTGGAGGGGTTGATTTATTGGCAAAACGGTGCCTGGAGTTCGATCCACGTTTAGGGTTTTGGGCACTTGGAGCATGTCATTGAACTCCTCCGGGCCGGGCCAACGCAACGACGCTTTGACGACGATATTGAACCTATTTCCTTTCCAGACGATTGGCTGCATCCTGTTCCTGGGTTGGGTCGAGGGGGCGCTCCGTTCCGTTTCGTGGCGCAACGTTCGACGTCTCCCTCCCTCCCGAAATTCGTAGTTTTTGGAAGGCAAAACTGTCGAATGCAGCACCAGCAGCAGCGTCAGCTGTCGTCGGCAGCAGTCGTTGCTATGACGTTGCTCGAACCGGCTTGCTATGAGCTCGACAAACGATGATAAATGATTATGCAAACACACAGTGTGCCCACTCTAGTGCTCGCGGTGGCGTGCTGGTATTGCATGAATCGAAGAGGTCTCTACAGGAGCGAGCGAGCGCAGATTCGATAATTGCAACTCGGTGGCCTGGCGCTGGCTTGAAGGTGAAGGACCACGGGATTTGCTGCAAATACCGACCGACCGACTGGCCATCGGTCGATCGATGCATTTGCTGTAAAAATATTGACCAAAGACCCGGGAGCTTTTCCCGGATGATAATTGAAAGGACAAACGATGTTTGCCTATCCGAGGACCCGAGGAGGCTCTTCGATGTAATGTTGGAGTGAAGGGACGCCCATCTCGTGACTGAAACAACATTATCAAGCGAATTCCTTTGGCGCTGTTTTCGTTGGGTTGTACCAAAGGTTCCGTCCTTCTTTTTTCCAACTGTTAGCATCCAGCGTTGGTGTATCTTCCGGATGGATAATGCTGCTCGAGACGTCTGCTGCTGCTGGGTGTTCATTCATCTTACGACCACGAGAGGTGCAATTGATGTGGATGAATTAATCCTCGATGCAGCTGCGCTCGTACACTGGTACACTTGAATCGATTGCTCAAAACTGCATTCGACAGCATCGCCATTCGCTGGCCCACTCTCTCTCTCTCTCTCTATTAATCTTGGAGCACATAAAAAAGGGGAACACACAAAGGAACACTTCCGAAAGTGCTTCTCGATGGCATAGAACGAGAGCATACAAGGGGCAACCATTTTCAGCAACATCATTCGAAGCACCCCCGTCTTTGTGTGTATTTGAGGGAGTACGTGTATGTATGTGGTGGCCATTGTTTTTCCAACCCCTCGCCGGCGCTGAAAGGACTTGCACACGAGAATCCTTCGAATCCTGTACAGCGTCCATGAAGGAACATGAACTGCCAGAGAAGAACGGAGTCCGTTTCCAGACGAATCTCCTCAACTCCTTAATGTAGGATATTGTTTTTCGATCAGCTTCCGGTCTAGCTGGTGCTCTAGCCGGGCTTATTGAGCCGCGAAAACTCCAACTTCGAATGCACTCCGTCGGCACACACTTCGTTGATTCGATTTCGGATTCGAATCCGATCGGATCGAACATGAAAAATGGCGTGAATTCGTTCTGGCAAATGTATCCAAGTGGAACACAATACTCCACGGGACGCAGTCTAGAGTCAGCGAGCGATAATACTTCTCCAAACCAAAAACCTTCGAAGTGATTGAGGCGGAAAGATGCATTTAATGGAAACAGGATTTAACGATGCAATGCCAACGTAGGAGTTGAGCTCGCGACGTGATTCATCATTGTTTTGCCCGATCGGCACCCTCGCATGTCATTTGAATGTCATGATTTTATGATGCTGCAACTCCTTTGCTTCTCTTCATCCTTCTTTTCCTCTGCCTCATATGCAGCCAATCAATTTTCCGTCGTGTCCTGCTTCTGTCACTGGTTACGAGGAGTGACAATTGCTACTGACAAAAGATGGACGGGGGCGGAGGGATTAGCTCAAGACAGACAGACAGACAGACAGTGCACTGGCATGCTCCCTGGCGCTGGATCTGGCAGTAGTAGTCCCCGGGCTTGTCTCGAGATTGATGAGAAGCAGCCGAGACCGGCCAAGCGACCGACTGTCGCTGATTGACGAGCGTCGTCGAGTCATGCGTTTCACGGATCTCTCTTGCGTTGGTGGGATTAGAGACGAGAAGAGAACATCACACACACACTCCGATTCCACGGAGTGATTCAGTGAAAATCGTCAATCCCTCACTTGTGCGCTTTTCATTTTTTAAACAATTTCCTCCTCCAATGTCCATTCGTCCGTGGAAATCTCCGTCAGGGTGCGCCCTGCAGCGAACAGACAATTCTCTCTCTCTCGCTCTCTCCCAATAATGGATGACTCACTACTGGCGAATGATTAGCTGGAAAATGTAAATGATGGTTCATATATAATTGAAAATTATGATGCAAAACCCGTGGATTAGGGTTGAGTTCTGATCCCCGAGCGGCGCACCACTTGTGGCACGTTCTGCCCGTCGTGACTAAAGTTCCCGTCGTCTGTAGATGTTCTCCCTCGCGATGAAGGGGGTGAATTTTAATATCATTTAGCCCAGGTCAGGCGAACAAAATGGCGAACGAAAGCAGGACTTGAAACAAGCGTTACAGCGCTGACGGCTTTACTTCAGCTCTTTGATGAAGCTCGAAGAGGGTTCATCGATTTCGCCGCAAGTTTTTCGCAAAATCGGGGGTTTATTTACTCACCGTCGGAGTGTGTAGTTGACATCTTTGCTCGACGGTCAGTAAGTGAGTGAAAAATTGGCCAGCATGCCAAGCGGCATGGCGCCCCCTTTTTATCGCCAAAGTTGTCCTGAGAGTAGAGAGCCGTAATTAAGGAGCAAAAGCGCGTAATTACAAGAGCGCTGCTTGACTGGCTGCATCTGATGCTCGACGCACCATCATCATCATTATCCTTCGCTAAAGATGAAGAAGGGCTACTAGAGTCTCGGGAAAAGTGTTTCATTTCCAACAGCTTTGCTGGCTTGAAGAAGAACGTTTAGCCATCGAGCATCCTCTGGAGATGGAGGTTCCAGTTGACTACATCTCGTCTCGTGAACCGGTGGAGCGATGAAGACGGGAAAATTGAATTTTCATTTCCTTGTTCTCGCATGCCAATGTGTTCCACGCCAATATCTTTCATCGATCGAGCGAGCACTGCACTTACGCCAAGTGATGGAGTTATGATTATTATTCAATCGATGATTCAATTCCGGTATTTGAAACGAGACGGTTTCGCTTTCTCGCTTGAGTTGGATGTTATTCTCTGCGACTGGCGCCACTATCAATGTTTGCTTGGCATTGGTCTACTGCTGAGTAATGAAACCAGGCACCAGGATACAGTCTGCAGACCTCGGGAGAAGATATAATCCCCCCCCCCCCCCCCCCCCTATCTGCCCTATTTCCAAACAACATAAACTCCACTGACAACACTTAAATGATAAATTGCTCCACGCGCTCCAGTCGTTCTCTCATTATACGGACCTCCGTTCTCCCTCGGATTCCACCGGATTATTCTCCCAATTTCCCGCGCGTATCATCCCCAGAACATAAAAATGATTCCAGCGGGGGATGTGTAGGATTAAGCGATTTGGTGCGCGCTCCCCTCACGGAAATCGCCGTCTCGGTGGTGGTAGAAATGACTAAAATTGGCCATCTTGCCACCACCTTCATCTGCCTCTGTCAGTGACAAACTTCATCAAATTAGCTTTCATCATTTCGCTTACGCTGCGATACGCTCGATTCTTTTGCCCACTGAAAAACAGACACTTCCGGCAGGCATGCTGCTAGCTCTGATCTGACGTCCCAAAATGTTGGGGGAATTCTTCAAAGCAGCGAACTGCCACCGAGGGAAATCTCACCGGAACTAGAACCCCTGGCAGGCATACGCAGGTGTTGCAGTCGTTCCCCATCCCGTGAAGCGCTTCCGTTTTCGGTTTTGGCTCGGGAGTTGCAATACCGCGGCCCTCGCGCGGTGTCCTGGAACTCGATTAAATTTTTATTCGCTCAAGCTGCTTTGCTACTCCCGGAATTCCTGACATATTCTGTGTGCTCGGCGCTCCTGGAACGTGGCCACAAAAAAGATAACGACCCGTCAGCCAGCGGCTTTCACCCTCGCCGAGCGCGCGTCTTGCACTGATAAGAAGAGGTAAAGCAGGTCCTGCCTAGGTCTAGTAGAGTTCACCCTCCAGAATAGCGCAACCAAGAAGAAAAAAAGTGAAAGGTTGACAGAAGAGTAATTTAGTGAAAAATTGAATGTAATCTCCCAAAAGACGGGAACGGAAAGGTTGCGAAGGTTTTATCAGATTTGCACCACATCGGGCGTGCGTTCGTTTGCATAATGAGCGGAAGTGCAAATATGATTGATGGGGATCATACTTTCTTCTAATTCCCTTATCTACTCGCTGCAAAGTACTAACCCTTAAGGGATTTGAGATATAAACAACCCAGTTTTTTTAAAACATATTTTTATACGACGAAAAGTTCCTAAGAAATGGCGCAAGATCATGTAGACGAACCCAAGGATAGGAGCTACTAATGGCCACACCTCGGCATGTAATACACTCACTATTGCACAACACTTCCGCAACGCAGTCTAATAGAGACAGCTCAATCGTTACGCAGTAGTTAGCAAAAACCTTCTGGCGTAAAGATGCTAGAAGAAGCTGTCAAAACAAATTTAGAAGCGATCGTTCGACGACGTCACAAAACGCCGCTCGACGATCGACGACTCCTCCACCGAACGGTGCTATTTTCGGTTGTTATCATAACACGGCCGCCAGTAGATGAAGCTACTTGGACTAGTCTGGACTCCGGGACGGGGGGACAAACAGTTGGCGCAGTCATTAGTGTCCGTCACGGGTTAGCGGCCCAGCATGTGCGCCCGCGCGCGCGCGTGGTGGTCAATTAATCAGAGACCTTCCACAGGACCCCGGGACCCCCGCACACCCCCCCGAGTACGATTTGTCGGGACAAATCTCTCCAGTTGTCACGCGTCTCGCAACCATTTACCGCGACTGACAATAAATCATCGAAGCCCTTTCGCGTCCACCATCTCTTCCGCCGCGACGGAACGCGATGTGAAACAAGGTCCGATAAGGTCCGCAACAAGTCCGATGCCGAGAGGCCCGGATCCGATCCCTTTCCGACCACGAGGCCACTCATGGTGCGGCCAAGATTGATCACCAACTACCGCTGCGACTACTGCTGCTGGTGCTGGTGCTGCTGGTGGCTGCTTGAATTAATTGGACCGATCTTATCGTCTCGAATCCACTCTCCTCTGGAGACTCTCGCGTCTGCGTCAGACAAGGCTCCTCCTGCGACGACGCCTGGTGGACCCCGCGGTCAGCTTATCTCCCTCTGGAGCTGCTCCTGCTGCTTGGCGCTCGGCTAAGAGTCTGAAATTATCACGTCTAAACATTTGACAAAGCCAAGTCAAAATTGGTGCCGCCAATTCCGGTAGGATGGAGCCGAGCCGGTGGCTCTCCGTATAAGGAAGCGACTGGGGTGAGACTGAGGTCCACACTAGGATTGTAAAGCTGTTGTCATGTTTTCCATCTTCACGGTCGTTCGGTCCACGGTCCTCGCTACAAAGGGGTTGGTCTGGGACTAAACGGTCAATTATCAGATTCGCCAAAATTATCTGTTGCGTGCCGGCGGACATGATCCTCCACGGACCGATCCGAGAAAGGCGAACGATCTGCATGGCATGCCGGTTTGATGTAGGTTAAGGCCCCTCTGTTTCTCTCCACCGGAGTCCGCGCCACCAATAAACAATGTTTTCTCCTCCGTCGCATCGACATCGGCCCGTAGGCGTTCGAATGGACGAGTTTTGTGCAAAAATTTAAGGCAGACCAACGCAACGCTATCTTCGCCGTTTTTGGAACCAAAGCCGCCCATCATGGGCGTGAGTCAGATGCACGAAATCAGCGGCACGATCTGCATATGATTCAGCTTGGCCACGGCGCGGAACCTGCGCTACGGAAGGAGATGTGGAGCAACCGATTTGAAGCCGATTTTTCACTGTCTCGAATTTCAGCTGACAGGAGACAGCGAGCGAGCGAGATATATCTGTGGAGAACACGACTTAGTTCACTCCAGTGGCTTGGAAATCAATTGGAAATCGTACAATGTTATTGGTTTAGGCGAAGCTTAGACGCGCTAGGATGCCGCTGTAGACGACTCCCCAAGATGTAAATTGATAAACGGTAATCCTCTTACCGACGGCGTGCTCCTGGAACTCCTCGTGCGCCATATTCCAGCAAACCCATTAAGCGGTGATATTAATTAACGCCTCACATATTGCATCCTTCTCTCTGGCCTCCCCATCGGTGCTTTTACTGTGGTCTGCGTGCACAAGTTTGTTACATTTGCGGGACCTTAATGATTAAACACGCACATTCAGTGTAGGGAACAGATGATGCATCCAGCAGCAGGAGCAGCAGCAGCAGCAGCAGGAGGGCTGGCCAGAGATTGCATCGCCTTGAAATTAATTAAGCGCAACGATAAGGCGAGGTTCCGTCTTGGCTTCTTCGCAAAGTAGTCCGTGGTCGTGGTATTAATCTTTTCGCCAGATTTGCGTCCATGTCTGGACATGATAGTCGGGCTGGGTGCAGCCCGTTGGGTCAGCATCAGCACCGCGTGTTTTATGTGGTTACTACTACTGTCCTTCTTGCGATCGGCATCCACGTCTCTGGCTGCCTTTGGAGCCTGGAATCTACGGTGTTGCCTTTAGCGTTTACGACTTTCCCAACCTTCTTCGTTTTTCTTCTGACCTGTGCTGTTACCGTGTTTTGTCGCAGAAAAAGAAGCAGAGAGAGAGAGAGAGAGCGCGAAAAGATAATTCCGTGAACCACCAACGTGTACGTTAGTTAGTTGCCAGTCTACGCAACCACGCCGCGTGAATCATGTTCGTGTTTCGACGCCGTAGTGCTTTGTGACGACAAGTAAAGGGCCGCAAGAACGGTGCCGTAGCGGTAGTGAAGTAGAAGTAGTCGCACCGGTTCCAACGATGGCACCTCGACCGTGAATCGATTGCGAATCCGTGCGTGGTACGTGGTATTCGCATTATGCGACAAGTGTTTAGCTGAGTGATTCCTTCGCGTTTCGCCTGTTCGATCGATCCCGCACCACGAAATGGGCAATTCATCGTCATCCTCGTCGTCGTCACGCAGCGAAAAAGGACGAAAGTGTCGCAGCTTACCGAATTCGCCGGATGTTCGAAGGTAAATCGCTTTCGCCAGCTTGGGCGTGTTTCGTTTCATGTTTTGTTGCTACCAGCAAACAAGCGGTGCTTTCGTGATGCCCAAAGGAGGAGAAGGAAGAGAAGGTTGCATATTAAACAGAACCCCGAGACAAAGGACAAAGGATCCGCGTGCGTGTGATCCCTGGATGCTGTGGGAATGTTCTTTGTTCGCTCAAACACGAACCACCATCTTTCTCCATCAAACAAGCTCCAAACAACAACCGAAAGCAATAGATGGTATGCGAAGGCGCGGTCTTCGTCAGAAGCTTCGCGGAACTCTGCATGCACTCATGGTTGTTGATGGAAATGAGTTTAATAATTTGCATACACTATCTGCGGTGTTGTCGTCGTCGTCTTCGTCGCGTTTGAAGCGGTTATGAATATTCTTTCCAGACATTTCCGCGACATTCCCCCGCCGCCACTATTTCCGGTGCTTTTGGGGTGGGACTGAAGAAACAGTAGTTCCGTCGTCAAATTCCAATCTTTTTACACTCCCTTGCCCTTAGGTCAATGTCTTCTCCAGGGTTGCGCTCGACAGTACATCACCATTCGAGTGCAACAACACCGCGTACAGTCTCATTTCGAATGACTCTTCTCAATGCATCACAACCACCACCAGCGACTCCGTTTGGTGCAGCTAAAGTGTTTTCGCACTTTGCGTTTATACTAGAGAGCCCGGATCGATTTCTGTCTTGAAATTGCATCCCTTCTGAAGACGATTAAGTGTCTCTTTTCCATTCGCCACAGCCACCGATACCTTCACACAGGTGTCGTGTGATGATCACAACAAAAGCCTCCGGCGTGAGCTGCGTAGAGCTCATAGCTCTAGTGGCCATAGGCCGGGATCTGGCCGAGACTGGCAATCAAGGACAAATGAAAAGTGACGTTCCGTTCCTTTCCGTCCCGTTCCGTTCGCGCAAGATTGAAGGCAATTACCGGGGCTAATTTCATCGCGACACACACGCACGCACAGCAACACAAACCAACATTAATCGTCGCCCACACAGCCCACGGCGAGATCGAGGGGCATGACACCTCATGCAAACGACTCAACGGCGTGACTTTGTCACGCTGGATGGGCTGTTATTCCCAAACGAACGAGCGAACCAACGAACGATAATGGTTGCATTGTTCTGGGACGCTTGATTGCACCACCAACGCTAGGTCTCGAGATCGAGAACGAGCCTAATTAGACCAGACGTCACCCCGAATGGCGCGCGCTCCTCGATCTCCAAGTTCCCACCAACGGATGATGATGGCAATCACTTATTGATGGAGATGCCAGCAACGCGAACAGGGTTCAGTCCAATGTCTTAAGCACCACGCTGTGTGTCTCATAATTTTGATAATTTTTTGGGTGATTTTGGGCTCTAGAAAACGCCGACCAAACTCGTATTTGCGAGCAAATCGTAATCAACAGTCAACGCCCGCCCCCCGTCATGGTGGCTGGTTTTCGATTCGTAATTAAAATGCTTCACTTCACCTTCCCCCCCGAGGAGGACATTAGCATACGGCCCGAATTGGCGATGTATATTATGGACATTTGCGGTTTGCCAAATAAGCCGGTCGCCGCTTATCAGGGAAGGAGTGATTTCCAACGACGACGGCGACGACGACGACGACGACCTGGCTGACGACCGGTTGCTGAAAGTGTTTTATGATTCCCGCGAAACGCGCGCACGGAAGAAGTGAAGCAGGATGTGGGCGCCCTAAAGGTGTTAAGTTTCCTGTTGTGTTGTAGGTTTTTGTTTTTATGTCCGCGACATGCTCGCCTACGACGCCTCACGTCACGCCAACCGTGGGAGGGAACCCTTTTTTGGTCAACATTTTCTGGCGAGGGATCCACAAGGCAATTAAAAGCTCGAGAGACCCATAAATCCTGTCCGGTTCGGATCTATTCCGCGAGCTACGCCGAGCGTTGAGTAAGAGTCGAGCGCCAAAGTCCCGAAATTCGACGTCGCTTGGACACCCTTTGCATAACTCAATTGCAATATGCTACATTGTGACAAAAGGATCGGTCTTCGAGGGCATAATGATGAGTCTATTCCCTCACGAGCACTATTTGTCATCCAATAGAGGTTCAATTTGCTCATTACAATTACCGATGACGGCCTAAAGCAGAGGGACTTGGCATCAAATGCTGCCACATCCATTAGTTTGCTGCACCACAAATTCAAATGTCATTTCCAGCACCAGCATCAGCACCACGAGCATGACTAGAACACTTCCGCACGACAAACAGTGCTTCCAGTGAACCCGAGAGCCAGCTGAGCTCACGAGAGAAGGTTGTGAAGACCAATTTTAGATCTAATTTTAAGTCACGCCAAACCAACGCCGAGCGTTGCGCTCCGTCCGATTGAATAATAGCATCTCGGTTCTTGTTGTTGTTGGGCTTGGGTTTCTGCATCCTTTCGTGCTGATTCACCGACGTGCACACCGGCTCCGGCTCCGACTCCGGTTGCTCCGGTGCCATCCATGTCCGTTCGCATATTTCATCTGTCAAGCGTATGGTAAGCGATGCACCACCACCAGATGAATCAGCTGGATCCGTCCGTCGCCGTTTTGCATTTCGTTCTTCCGTCTCCCTGCGCTGTTTGGAATGCTTATCCATTCCATCTGCTGCACAAAGACCCTCCTGGAACCTCTACTCGAGTGCTCGAGGAAGAGGAGCAGAAGATGATGACGATGATGGCGTTGTTTTCGAACATTTTTAGGATCCACCACCGAGTGCTCTGCCAGATGATTGACAACGGAGTGACTGTGCGGTGCGGTACGGTGCAGGATCGTAAAATGATTTCAAATTAGAATACGACCTCTCGCGGGGTCGAACGAGATCATGATTGAGAATGTGATCGAGGCATGAGTTACAATAACAACATCTCCCCGAACTCCGAAAAACCAACAATCCGTGTACAGCGTGTGCTGTACGTGCTCCCGGGAGCCGGGCTTCGCCTCCCGAAACCACACATAACACGGCAGACAACAACACATAAATCATAAAGCATCGCGCATCGCGTTCGGTGCTGCTGCTGCTGCTGCTACCGATGAACGATCGAGAAGTAGTTGCGCAGTCGAGTCTCGAGGTTTAATGGCGATTCCTTCTCCCGGTCTCGCACCTCTCTCCGTTTTGCTGATTGTCAGTGGCCACCATTTTTATGATGTCTCCAGTTCCCTCCTCTCCCCCTTCCTTTGACCATCATAAAGTACCTTTCGAAAATAGAAATGGAATACGCGTACGGCAACGTCCCGATACGATCGTCGTCGACATCCCATCGTCACCATCATCATCATCGATTTACGGTCCCTCGAAGGCCTTCTCATTTCCGACTAGTAAGAAGCACGAAGATGTCATCGACCGGTTGTTGTTGGTGTTGTTGTGGTTCGGTGTCCCGTCGGTTCGTTCATCGTCTCAGCGTCTCCTTCTGGATGACCGTGTTCCGAAAAGCCGTAAAAGTTCCGCCTCGAGGTGCGGGAACACTCTCTGCACGGGATCTGGCCCACTCTAAGGCCCGCGGCATTGGGTCAAAAGGTTCGGTGGTCACTTCGGCGCGTCGCCCCCCGCCTCAAGCGATGATCGATTCCATCCATTAGCCGAAGGAAGAACGCCCGCTGCTGTCGTTCCGATAGAAGTCACATTTTGTTTGCCAGACTAATGAGCGCAAGAGGTGTAGAAGACGATTCGAGATTCGACTCGACGCGATGTCCGAGTTGCGCGGGATTTTCGGGAGGAAGGTTTTATGCGTCTACTCGAAATGCTGCCGGAACCGGAACGATATTGGCAGCTGATGCCACCGTCTTCCGTTTCGTACGCGTTCACGAAGCATTTTCGCATCGCAATCGAAACCAGATGACGCCCGGGAAGTCCTCTTCCCCTGTCTTCGCTTCTGCCTCCCAATAATGTATCGAAATATCGGGTTTAGTCTTTCGATTTCATCTTCTTTTCACTCCGCTGCTGACGCAGCTGCCTCCGTAGGCGTCGTCACTGAATCGAAAGGAAAGTTGTCGAGGCAGAAGTGAACGAGAGCATAAGTTATGAATTTGTATTTTTCCTTCCACTCCGAAAACTCTCGAGCTCGGGCTCGCTCTTTTGACTTTTGACTTGCTAGCAGCAGCAAAAGCAGTAGCACGGTTCAAGTGTTTATTGCTGGATGGAAAAAAGACGTCTCAACGAATTCACGGCATAAAGTTTGGCTGGGAATCGAACCAGATTTCATCCAGAAAATATCCCTTCAAGCATAACGACAGCGAACGCCATTAAGCAACGCGCCGCGTGTGCAACGCTAAAACTTTGTAATCAAAGCCCGAAGGTGGCTATTTGCATTTAGCCGATCTCCGCATTTGCTTTGCGCAATTAACCGCTCGAGCATAAGATTGATCAAGTCATCAAAAAGGCATATAAAACCCTTCACCCTCTAGGGAGGCTTCGTTTCGAGATGCAGAGATGATGGTGGCCCGGTCCGGATCCGCATGACAATGGCAAATCCGACCTGCACAACCCACACTGGCGACAATCATCTCTCTCTCGTTCTCCTCTCTGCATGTTTCTGGAAGCACCCCAGAGGGTATGCTGCACCTTCCAGCATGACGCGCAGACATCGCCGTCGGTGCTGCTGCTGCTGCTGCTGCTGTGGCTGGTACTCATCCAGAAACCGGGCATTACGTCCACGCAAAATTGCACGAACAGCGCGCTCGACGCTCGCTGGTAATAAATATTGGAAAAACTGCACGAGACTCATAAAGGAGCATTAATAAGCCCTGCATGCTGGCATCTGTCCCCCCTTCGCGTGGTCCCTTCATGCTATCATGGCGACTCTTCGACAGACGAGACGGCGCGTAGGTGTTAGGTATGGCAAGGTACGACGCGCGAGGTCTACCTTAATGAGGTCTCGGCGCGCCAAGACGCCAAGCGACGACGTCCCGTGGATGCATCCCAGGCCTCGGTCTCGATCCCCTCGTGGGGCGCGGGATATAAAACTCCAGACCCGTTGAACGGTAGCACCTCTTGTGGAAGGGATAGAGAGACCCCACCTCAGACCCCAGAAAGCAACGATTGGATCCCTGGTTGATAGAGAGACCCGGTTCGATCAATCAAGAGCCACAATGAGACGGTAGAGAGGGGGAATGCTTCAGACGATGATCATTGGCAGTGGGCGAGATCTCATCCACAATTATTAATGACAATGCATTAACGGGGAGTGCCTGTGCCAATGGGGAGGAAGAAACCAGCTTTCAATCCAACGGGAGGATAAGCCACGACGTCTCGGGTAAAGGAATTCGGGATTCGGATTGAAAGGGGTCCGATGAGGGTTCCATTCCAGCTTTCCAGGTTGATGATGTAGTCCAATAAGCCACACGAGGTTAACGTCCTGCGTGAGTGTGTCCTAAAAAGCACTTCCTAGCACACTCGATCGCATTGCGAATGATGAATGTTGCGGAACATTTTTGTGATCCACTTCGAAGAGACCTTTCGTGTGTCCCCTTTTGAAATCCAACTACAAGTTCTTCCAAAAAAACCACGAATGCTATACATAGTAGCGGCTCTAAACATAGAAAACTCCTAAACTTCTAGCCCTCCAGTAAGTTAACGGAGCTGACGATGTTTTATGATTTGTCTTCCCCGAGATTTGCACCACGCGTGGAAGTTGGAGGAAAAAGGAAAAGGAAGCAGCAGGAATACATCATCATTCCCCGTGGCCAAAGCGGAACACCGGCACGTCCCTAACGGGGGTTTGTAACACGCCTAAGCGCGTGCTAAGGCAGGCGCGCATGATCATAGATCATCCCCCAGATGCGCCAACCACGGACACCCCAAAAACCACAACATAACCACACACACAAGCACACAAACAGAGAGACATAGAGCTATCTCATGTCGGATGGTTTTAAGGTTTGGAACGTAATTAACGCCACGCTTCGCTTTTGCTGAGGGCTTTCTCCGTCCCTCCCGGGCCGGAGCAGATGGATCACTTCAAGCGCCCTTCTTGACGTCACTTTGACGACACTTTACGTTGCTGGTTGATTTAAGATGACGGAGTGACAGGCAACAGTGTGATCTCGTTTGAATTAACTGGCCTGTTGGCCAGGCAAATCAATGGGCATTTGACAGTCGCCATAACGAGTCGTTGAGCTTGTGATCACGCTCTTTATGTAATTTTAGAAATTCCTCCAAAAACCCAATGACTACTACAACTGAGTCTTGTGCAGCAAACTGGAGCTCACCTTTAACCTCCTTTGGTTAGTGTGTGTGTGTGTGTTAGTTGTGTGCGAAATTCATTGCTCAACCCGGACGCTCGGACGTGGACCGGTCTTTTCAAGCTCACCACCACCGAGAGTTGTCTCTGGCGACCTGGGTCTCGAGGCGACCTCGCGCGGTCGCGCACACACTCTGGCGCGATGTTACATTCCCAAATAGGCAATTTCCACTTTTCGCCGTCACTGTTATGGTCGGGGCAAGTCGTGGTGCTGCTGCTGGACGACCGATCGTAAAACCTCACCACCGGTAGGACCTCCTCTGTCGCTCTCTCTCTAAGACACACGCTAAGCGAAGGTTGCATAAGGACTCGCGCGGGCCGGAGGTCGGGACAGTCGCTGCTTTGTGGGCTCCTCTGCTTCTCAGTAAATGAAAAGTGTATTTCTGGGCGGGGAGAGAATGAATTCAAAGAGGACCTGAGGTGAGGTCTTGAAACTATAAAACCGTTTACGACGCGCCTCGTAATGTGGCGTGTTCGGAAGGTAATCTTTTATTGAAATTCTGATCTCCTTCCTTTTGTATGCAAAGCCGGTTGCAGCAGCAGCAGAAGCATAAGTTGTTGGAATGCTATTTGAAAATGCATGTTGCATGCTGTGGCGAACACTGAACTCCTTTGGAGTAGCAAAGTTCGAAGTTGCTCGACGTCGAAGTGGACGGCCAACGCCCGAGTTACACTTCTCCTTAGCAAATCGATTTGGGTCAGTCAGATGGTCTTCGCTGCCATGACGAGGAAGTTATGACCCTTTTTGGGTTCACCGCCACACGACTTCTTCCTTCGCTTATCTTGTTCGCTCGCTCTTTTGGAGCTCGCGGTCGATGCGGTCGAGATTGAGTTGGAACGCGAGCTTAAGAGATTAGCATCAATTATTAGCATTCAGCGAGCACGCACGGACAAGCGGCTCCACATATTCTTCTCCTTTCTTTTCGCTTTTCGCACTCCACTCCACTCCAAGCCTTCAACGACCTCCAATTAACGGGATTCAAGCGCGCAACCATTCTCTGCCATTCCTTCCTCGAGGCATCTTAGACCGACCTCATTAGAACGCGCGATACGCGAATGGCTTGCCAGTCAGATTGTTGGTCGATAGTTACCACCACCTTCAACCCACCCCCTGGGAGGGAGGTTTAATTAAATCGATTCTAAACCAATCCATCGATCGGCCATCCATCTGTCACGCTGAACGGCGAACCCTCGAACGCAGTTCTGCGATGGATTGATCGACTTTAAAAGACGTGACATTCTGTCGAATCCCGCACACCCTCGCCTGGTGGCCAGTTCGGTCCGTGGTTGTCTCGTTAATTATGCTCTGCCGGCCCCGGGCCCCCAGAATGCCCCCCCGACGAGTGGCTCGACGAATTGTGTCACCGAAAGCAGCGGCAGCAGCATAAACAAATGCCGTGACGAAAGGCGAAAGAAGCCAATAGACACACACTCATACACACACATACACGCCGAAAGACAACAAAGTTTTATTTTCGACTTCCCTTCCTCCTGTCCACACACAAATGTCTTTGAAAAGCGGTGATGGGGGGCGACGGCGAAGACACAAACTTGTTTGCACCGCCTGCAGCAGCCATTCGTCATGGAGAGAGAGAGCAGAGCAGCGAGCGCCTGTCGATGGATTCTGGTGGACTGTCTCGAGATGGAAACAAATTTGGAAAATACGGGCCGAAGCGAAGAAAGATGCGGGGGACTCGGGAACAAATTGGAGCATTCGGACGCTTCTTATTTATTCGCCAAGAATGTGGGACGTTGATGGTGGATAGAGATCTCCTTCAGCAGCAGCAGCAGCAGCAGCAGCCGCCGCCAAAAGAAGAAAAAAAGTCTTAAGAAGTTGGAAGAAGAAAGTTTTTCGGAATTTTCCTTCAACAACAGCAAACAGCGATCAAGAAGATGTCTGACAAGATCTCTCTCTCGCTCCCTGAAACCGCCCTGAGTGGCCAGCATCGGACGATTTGACTCACACCTCAACACTTTGGCGTGAAGACGGCCAGTCAAACGTCATTAAATATCGCATTTCCGCACTTGGCTCGCGCGCCTGTATCCGTTCGTTGGCTGTTCGTCTTTGCGGAGGTGCTGGTGGGTAGAATGGGAACAGGTTCCTCCCTCTCTATCCCTCTCTTCCCGTACGGAGTGCACTCTGCTACTCTGCATTCGATGCACTTGTTGGTGGTGAGTGAGCGAAGCAAATCCGGCGGACTCCGGCTCCGGCTGCAACAGCACTTGTGGACCGATCCGATGATGATGATGATGCAACCTAAAAATAAAGCCACATAACAGATTCATGAATTCGAAGCGGAGTCTTCGGTCTTCGGCTTCGGCACCTCGACAACAGCATCCGACGCCATACCACTAGAAAGCATGAAGCATCGTGGCTGCTGCTGCTGCTGCTGCGTTTACTGCACCTTATGTTACTTTTACTGCTTTACGCCATGCATCGAGTATGTTTGGTGCGTTATCCACTCAAAGAAAAACCACTCCGGGAACTCCGAGAAATGGCCGCAACCGTATGCAAAACTGGCCCCTAACCTCAATCTCTAATCTGTCATCAACTGATGGCAGCGGTGGCGGCTGCGGCGACTGCGACGGCTCGACGTCATGGCCAACCTGTGATAATCTCTCTCTCTCTCTGTCGCTATGGCGTTCCTTTTTCTACGCTGCACTTTGCGGTGAAAGTCGCCTGCTGCTATGTCAACCTTAACGAACCACACTAACAGTATTTGCGCATGAAAATGAAACGCCATCGACAGGCACTTATGAGCACCGTAAAGCACCTAGATGGACACCAGCGTGCTGTCACGGTGGTGTCCGGTGCAATCAATGGGTTAAAAACACAAAATAGAATGCATCCATGAGTCTTTCTGGTGAAATGAAATCCTAGTCACCGTTTTATGGTGGTAATCAGGTTGAAACACCTCTCGCTAGGTCATCCCAGATTGGGCCTCTCGCAGCTACGCGCACGCAATTACCTGATTCCAACTCCAAAGGGGCCAATTGTACGGTGTATGGAGTGTGTGTGTGTGTGTGGGTTTCATAAATAATTTATGGTGCCATTGCTCTTTCGCTGTTCTCTCCGGCGAATCACACACCGTTTTTGGGGCCACCACACTAATTGCCGCACCGGAACGGCCGCACGGTGGTCCAATGAACTCTCTCACTATCCACGGCGATTCGACGTTCTTTCTTTCCACCCGGAGTGAGCCGGAGGTTATGCTCTGCGTGGTCTCTGCGATCCGATCGAACGCGCGCTGGTCATCTACTGCCACCACCAGCACGAGCAACAGCACCAGCAGAAGCGACAGCTGCCCGTTTCCAGGAAGTGCTACTGCTGCTACGGTGCTGGTGACGATGGCCACGGAATTGGTAAACAGCTGGACACGGTAGAGAGAGAGAGATGCGCGCCAGCATATTCACTCGCATCAATGCAGCAACAGCTGGGGCCAGGGGCTCCGGGGTGAGGGGTTTCGTAACACCAGCAGCCACCAGCCAGATGCTGGCACAACCCATCTGGTTCCAGATCCCGAAAAGAACCCGTTCCCTCGTGGGCCGTGCCAATGCGCGCACTCATTGGATATTCTATCCAGCGCACGCAAAATCCGTACCTTCACGCGCACACCTTCACTACATCATCTTCATCGTCGTCTTCTCTTCGCCGACAACCACCAAGGTGCAAGACGACGGGGCTAGAAACTGGACCAACTCGAGGCCTTCGGGGGCAGAATTAGCAATCAGCGCTGGCTGCACTTTAGATATGCAGCCGACCGTGTGACGGCCTGGATCCTCAGAACATGCATGCAGCAACTGTAAAACCCCCACCACACCGGTAGCGGAGTAACGCAGCAGATTCTAGCGGATTCCTGCCCGTGATCGTGTTCGTGCCCGTATCTTGGCACTTCTTTTAGATCCCGTTAATGGGTCAAATTTATCACACCTTTTGCTTCGTAGGTTCGGCCTCAAAGCTGGTTCTCCCGGTTCCTCCAGAGTTGGAC
>NC_064874.1:88086901-88099401 GCF_943734745.1 Anopheles darlingi
CTGCTGAAGGAAGAGCCACCGGTGAAGGTGCTGGCAGAGCTGGCAGGCGGTAAACCGCCGACTAACCACCACAACAACAACGCCACTGGTGGGGCACTCGCTACTGGTGGCGGCAGCAACAACAACAGCAGTCCGCCTCAGCAGCAGCACCAGCAGCAGCTGTCGAACGGTGCCAGCAGCATGTCGGACAGTATGCACTCGAACTCGACGCAGGGTGCATCGATGGGCCAGCACTCGAACTCCAGTGAAACGTCCAGTGTGGTCGCGTTCGGTCGGCCCAGTTCCGAGTCCTCGGGCTCGGAGCAGCTGATCCACTCGAACCTTCAGTCACCGCAGAAACCGGGACAGGTGCCGGTCTCGGGCCCGTCACTCGGTAGTCCACTCCTGCATTACGCCACCGGCGGCGGCGGCGGTCAACCGGATGTTAATCTGAACGGTAACGACGGGGTCGCCGGTTTCCTCACCAGCCCTCACACCAACCAACACCATATCAACAACAATCACAACAACCACAACAACAACAACAACCTCAGCAAGTTTAATACCGTGCCAACGAAGATCCTCAACACGGCCACGGCGACGGTGGCACAGGTCGGTCTCGTGTCCTCACCGGTCGTCGCCGGTCCGTGTGGTAACGGAACGTCGACAATCTACGAGCAGGATGAGAAACAGATCACGGTACTGCCGATGAGACCGCTGCTCCGGGGTTACAACAGCCACGTGACGCTGCCAACACGTGGTACTCGCGGTCATCATCCGCACCATCATCATCATCATCATCAGCAGTCACCACATCATCACCAGCAGCAACAGCAGCAGCATCATCACCATCAGCAGTTCATGGCAGCCGAATATTGTGATGATTACGGGGGCCCGGGTGGTGGTGGTAGTGGCTACTGTAGTGATGGTGACGCACTGCGTAAGATACCGGCCCGCTACTCGGACAACATTGACAATGGTTACCTCTCGGAGGGTGGCACCACCGTCAGTACTCGCCAGCAGCACGCCTCGTACATCAGTTCACTCCGGGCACGCACGCAACTCCCGACGACCATCGAGGAACGGTGAGTAATCCCCCCAGTCGCAGGAAGGGGGGCTCGGGTTTGGTCCGGCATGTTGGCGCATAAAGTTGTCGGATTAGAAATTCCTCAATTTTCGGGTAAAAGGGATTAAATGGAGGTGCACTGTGTGTTTGTGTGTGACTGTGTCTGTGTGTGTGCGGTTAGGTTGTCCATAACAACCCGGTGGGGAGGTTGACAGCTTCAGCCTTTCCCCAGCCGCCTTCGATGCGGCTATAATTTGTGGTGTTTGAGTGTGTACTTTTGAGGTTAAGGAACAACAATGGCAGCCCGGAATCCTGGAGCATGCAATCCCAGGAGCATCGCCATCGTCGTAGTGTTGTGTTCCAGTTTCAGCTTCCAGGGAGAAGTAAATCCCCAAATAATTGAACCCACCCACTGCCACGAGGGGCCAATACGATCTCCGGATTTGTCGAGTGAGCCGCGAGCGAGTGAGGATTGAGGTTATCGGAACGAAAAACACGAAACCCGACGAAAAGGGACTCGCATGGAACATATGTTTGTGTTCGCGGACATGGAGACCAGCACTCGAGCACTCCAGCACTCCCGTTGAACTGTTTTTAGTGGCCATTTCGGACTGGTAATGATCCCTGCAAATAGTGGAAACCGGGAGTAATTAATTCGGGAGGTCCTGGCCCTGAGTCTTATCATGTGCCCGGCTTTGTTGTGGCGCTCTCAACATCTCGGTGTTCTTAAACAACATCCAACACTTGCTGTGAGTGTAAAAAGGGGACTAACCAACATTCCTTCGTTTTTTGAAGGGGGGGATCCGGATCCGGATCCTGACCATTAAACAGAATCGACCAACCGAAGGATTTGCCGAAGGAAGGCTTGAAGAGGAGACGATTCCCCCCACCACGACGCTGGCAGTGAAGCGAGCAAGTAATTCCGCTTTTATGTGTTAGCGCTCGAGCTCCCCGCCCACCTCGGATATGACTCATAATTATGCTTTACACATTCCGTGTGGCGCTGTCTCATTAAAACGGAGCACCACCACCAAGTCGGAGCGGTCGGTGGATCGATATCGAGAAGCGACGGCCATTGTGCCGTGCTGCGAGAAGATAACAATCGAACCGAATCACAGCATGTGTCTTTGTGTGTGTGTCCTATTTGGTGTGTCAGCACGAGCCGGTTTGGTCCCAAAATAGGGACAAACACTCTTGTGGTGAGCAACAAATTCAATTACTTCTACTTAACGGCGAAGTTAGTGCTAGAGGATGACCTGGATGGTTCACTTCCGTGAGCGCGCGTAACATCCTGGCAAAAACACACACACACACACATAGTCCGTGTAACGCGGTCATTTCCAGCTGCCATCTGCATCTTGACGAGAATAGTATAGTGCTTCCTGGGCACATGTGCTGGCGATATAAATATCATCCTGCACACACTGCACTCCCGGTCACCGTCACCGGTGATGATGGACACCAAAAAGGGGTGAAATGAAAGGTTACCGGAGGATGCGAAGAAGGAAATTTAATAATGCCCTCATCACACACACAAACACGAATTCTCGAGCATTAAAAAAGAACTGGTCTAGCTATATATCGATAAACCGAAACCGAAAGCACTTGCAAAAGAGGGAGAGAGAATTGTGTTTTCGATGAGGGTGATTGTGGCCAATATGGTTGACGCAGAGCACCCCAATAGTGTCGTTTATTGCATTCTTCTTCCTTTTTTTTCTATGCTGCAAAAAACTACAAACACATCCTGCGGAAGGGCCCTTCCGCATCTGCCATCGATTTCGATTCCCCGATGGACAGCTAGACACATTCTTTCGAAACGATAGAACTCCAAGGAGATCCAACGCTCGAGGAACGAAGTAACAAAAGTCAGAACACGGGAACTGGAGGGAATGTCTGAGCAACAAATGGTTCTATATTTGATATTAATTAGATCTTTCGTTCCATTTTGAGTAATAGAGAACCATATGGAAGGCCCAAACAAAACGGTCCACGAAGCAATGAAGCAGCTTTTTAATTACAAAACCCGTCTCGGCGGAACAGCCTAACAGGATACCGCGGTGTGAGGAATATCCTTGTGAGAACAGAGAACGCCGGGCTAAGTCTAATTAATCCCACGTTCACGGTAGCATGGCGCGGATGCTAATATTTCCCCGGAACAGCAAACTTCAGAAGGCGGGGAAAATGAATTTTCTCGCCAAAACAATTATCTCTAAAAGGGATGTGCCTACAATAGGATGTTCTTTCTCTTTCTCACCACCTCTTCGTGTACCTTCAAAGGCCACAGAGTGTTTGTGAAGAATAGTCTAGAACTTTCGTAATCACACTCTTCTTGCTGTCCTTGCAACAGGTTGTTCCCCATCCCATTCCCAAGCATCAGTAACAACGACGTGTGCGAAACACGCTTCACGATTGCACGAACAGCATCAGCAACAAACGACGGATATGGCGGCGGGGATCCGGAAATTACGATAGCGAGACAAACTTTTTCCTGTGATTGCACCATCCGTGCACTTCCGGTTGTCCGGTTTGATAGTGTCCACGACGGCACGATACAGCGCGCGCCGCAAGCGATAGTTTATCAAAGCGATTGAAAAACTTTTCCCCGTCCAGCTATGTCGCTCCCATGTCCTGTGCACACGACGTCACATGAAGCAATATTTTTGTGCTCTCTCTCTACTTCCGCCAACGCAAAGCGCAGAACCGGAACTGGACCTGGAAGGATGACATTTTTTGTACCGTCCCGTTCGTCCCGTTGCTTTGTTGTGCTGGAGATGTCAGGGATGAATTCCAATTGCCCGGAATCCGAAATACTTGGACGCGAGAGAGGAATGCAGTTTTTTTGCGGTTATCAGCCTCGTCGTCGTCGTCGTCGTTGTCGTCGTCGATGTGGAATTGATCTATCTCGTTTGATCGCGAACAAGTTTTAATATTAAACATAGCGGAAGCAGTCAATCGATTTCCATAGCCAACGCAAGGAGTGAAAATCGAATGCAGTGCGAAAAGTGCCGCCCTGGGGCGATTGAACCGCGCGAATACTGTGCTAGTGACGCGACCGCCTGTCTGGGAAGTTTGATGACTTCAATGGTGAATGCGCATTATGAAACTGTAATGTCGTGAGACGGTGCCTTTATCGCACCAAACTCTGGCGCGAGGACTCGGCGTAAATCATAAAAGGAACGAAGGGGCCTGACACTCTGCTGCTGCTGCTGCTGCTGCTGCTGCTGCTGGGAGAGTATTTAGCACCGAACGTCGCTTTATGAATCATTTCGGGTAACCCCTCCCAGGGCTCATCGCCTCGAACGGTGTGTGTGTGCCGCGTGAGGAAAATCCATTTTCCCCGTAGCACGTGGCCCGTAGAGAGCGAGGGAGAGAGGACACAGTACCGTGGGACATTAGGGCCTGCGGGCTCTTTTGTTTGGGCTTGGGACATAGTCGCCATTCAAGGACTATGGCCCTCTCCGAACAGGAGGTTTAAAGGGACGAACGGAAGCACAAATTGCCGCCAGGCCCGGCACTGGGAGGCGGTATTAACGTTCCCTAGGAGTTATGAGGAAGAATGTTTACAATTAATACATCGTCAGTGTGCGAGTCCGAGATTCGGAGTTCCTGAGGGATTCGATACGGTTGTAAATCATTTTCCGATTTGTGTGTGTATGTGTGTGCGTGTGTGTTTTTGTGGCTGGCAGACTCTACGAACAGGATTTGTAAGTCTCTATCGTTGTCTCTGCGGTGACGCATCATACCTTAAGCGTCTATTACTAGATAAGGTAGTGCCGGTCTCCTGGGAGTGCTCACGAACATCCTGGTCTAGGCTTGCGAGAGGTGATCCATTAATCATTTTTCTGGCAGACGACCAAGCTGCATCCGCTTCTGATTGCGGGCTTATCGTAAACGCTGCGGAGATAAGGAAAGAGCTAATTGAGCCCTTCGCAATCCTTTGCGCCATGCCAGAACAAATTAGGCATGTTCGACGGGCTCTGATTGACGCGTTTGCTGAGGAAAATTTCGGAAAATTGGGATTTTCCTCGCGAAAGAGTGAGATATTTAAGTTAACAGAAGAAGAAATTGTGTGGAGCTTTCCTTAACGATGGCTTCAGCTTCAGAACGATCATTTATAGAAATTGATAACTTATTGCTGGATAAGTAAATGGGCAAATAAGAATTTTCTATTTTTGCGGAATTTTTTTTCGGTTTCGTTCGAAAAACGGTCGATTTAAATTTTTCGAAAAAACTGCTCGAAGGATCTAAAATGTCGAGCTCGAATAATTTTCGGTCAGAATTCCAACTGCTCCGAGCGCCATCTACCGGTGCAACGCATGAACTGCTCACTTCGTCGTTTATCATTACGGTTTAAGGAGTCGGCAGATGCGGTTTTCGTTCTTGCATCTTGCGACTCCTGGAACCGCTTATACGCGGCGCTTAGAACTCTCGCTTCGGGCGTCTTCGGCTTTTTGAATTTGAAACGACTGTTAACGAACACGGATTGACTTGCCTTATAAATTGGATGCCATGAACGTAGTTTTGAACAAATCTTCCCCAAAATTGAACCAAATATTCTTGAAAAGTAGACGTTTAATATGACATTCACTTGTAAAAATTAAGTGGAATGGTTTCTGCACTAAAAATCGTCAAAAATAAGCCTTTTCTGACCCGGAATCCTGATTCCAAAGATTCCAGTTTAACAAAACAATTTAGTCAGTTGCTCATGTTACATTCACTGGCACCGGAAATCGAAACATGCTTCTTGCACCGAAGGCAACACCTTCCAGCCAACCACTTAACCACCTCGAAGTTAGGGCTCTGCAGCACCGCACTACTGTACCGACACCAGCAGTCGGACGTTGCGGTTTTGTCTTTCAGTCTTGGTTTCTCACCCTCGACAAACCTCCCAGACACCTTCTATCACGGTAAGGTCGGGAAATTGAAACATCTGGTTTCCCTCTGGCCAACACATCGACCACATCAACATCTACAACACGGACAGACAATGTGCCTTACTACGATAGTCCGCATCGACCAGTCAGGCAGTCAGTCAGTTTCGTGTCCTTAGGGGAGGAAGGCTACATATTTTATCAAAACACAAACACCCGGAGTGGGCGAGTGACGACTTACCCACAGAGTACCCGGCCACGGAGCCAATGTCCGTTTGATGTCCGATTCAGAGACGTTGCCCTACCTCTTTCCATCCCAATTCTTCAACACCTTCCAGCAGGCGCCCTGTTCCAAATCCCCTTAACCTTGAAGATGGAAGCCGGGATCCTACGACCCCAGGGACGTGTTGCGATGGAATCAAATTGGGTTTCTTCTACTTCCCGTGGACCGTCATCGGTTGCGGAATATGATGCTGGTTAGCAGGGGAGGGTTTTTGGGAAATTGTTAGTTATGATACGGTCTTCAAGGGAGCTTAGTGCCTAAATATCCGAGGGGTTACTAACCGAGATACGTCCGCCCAGCAACTTGATTCCAGATAGCGCCACTGTTCCGCTTTTCTCCGTCAGTTTAAAGGGCGCTGGACTGCTGGATGCTACTTTCGTTCGTGTTGATCAAACTTTTGCTCGGTAATTTATTATTTATCACGAATTGCAATCCCCACCGATAACGCAGCTCAACACATCAGCTATACACCACTGTATGCTGTATTCCTCCTTCTACTCCAACCGTGAGAGTACGACCAAGAATTTATTAATACTTGCCGTGTCCACAAAAACCGCGAAACATCTTCTTCCCCATTGATTGCCCCGGAACTCTTCCCGGAACTTGTACGCCCGTCGCCACAAAAGGCAATCAAATCAGATTCAATTAATTAAATTGCCCGACATCGGGAGTCTTCGGACACAACCTTCGGACCCGTTGATGGCCGGGTGTCTGTATAAGTGGCCGGCGTTGTCTGCACCTCCAACGCTCGGCCTTCTTCTGCGACATCAATATCGACGACGAATGGTGTCGCCAGGATGTCTGTTCCTGGATCACAAAACCAGGACATTCTTTGTTCGGCTGCCATGCCACGGATCCTTATCACGCTGGAAAACAACATTTCCACTTTTTCCCCTTGTACCTCTCTCTTTCTCTCTTCCTCTCGTGATTGTATCCGAATCGAAGTTGTCGAGATGATTTTTGAATCATTCTTGGGCGCTACTTCAATCAGTTTGTGCTCCTTGCTTCCTGGCTTCCTTTTCCTGGGTTTGTCTGGCCTCTCTCCCTCTCGCTCTGTCTCTTCTGCCTCTACCCGTTGCCATCGTCGACGATGACTCATGGAATATCTTGCTGGTCTACTACCGGCCGAAAGCCGAAAGAAGGACTACAGAGACCATAAGGGGGAGAGCAGTTCGAAACCGGAGAACTTCCGCCGTGAGACTGCGAGAGTGAAATAATTGCGTACGAGCGGCGCGCGCGCACGCGGTCATTCGTTCAGGGCGTTCGGAGTCGGAACCGGAGCCGGAGCCGTGGTCGGGTTCCGACCGAGACCGACAGGACCGCGTGGTGCAGTGTGAGTCAGTCGGTCGTTCTGCCAACAAGAGGCCACCACCAGCACAACCACGCACACCGGGTGGGGATCTGTCTGTGGCACCCGGTTGACCGGATTTTCCTGCTCCTGTCCGAGGTTTTGGCCACCTGCCAACAACCACCGGTTGTGGGGTTGCGAATCCTCGAGAGCGAGACCTCAAGCGAGAGAGAGAGCGAGAGTGCGCCGGATGTTAGCCGGATTGCAGCTGTGAGTGTGCATTAGTGGCCGGTGCCGGCCTTTTTCCCCGTGGCCAAGTGAAACAATTGGGGACGGAAAAGTGCCCTCTAGAGGAAGTGCATAGCATGGAGTAGCGTTGAGGTAGTGCAGTGCAGTGTGTGTGTGCAGATCGCTCAAATGGAGGGGGAGAAAGTGTTCCAAAAAGGTCCACAAATGGCTTTCAACTCTGAAGGGTGTTGTTTTGCGCTTTCCTGCAAAGGGGTGAGGTCCTGTTGAAGGTCTCCCCACCCCAGTTTCAAACACACACACACACACACACGAACGCGAGCAGTGAACCAGTGATAATTGCCGAAAGTGCTTCCTGCTTGTCATCAAGCCCGAACCAAACGTTCGTGTTGTTGTATTTGTTGTTGTTGGGTGCGAACGAAAGGACGAGACGATTTCGGTCCGGTTGATAGGACCAAAGTGAACAAAGTCTTGTGCCTTCGAGGACCGGGTCCCAACGGAGCACTATAGCCGGCGCAGAAAGTTATAAAACACGCCCTGGAACACACACACACGACAGCGCAGAAGCTTCGTGTTGTACACTGCAAGTCGCTCTCCCCCCCCAACGATACGGAGGAGAGCTCACCTTAAAGAGCGATAGCTCCATCGGCCATGATGGCCAACAACCGATAGTAGCAGCAGCAGCAGCTGAGCACCAACACCGCGACGTCGGAAACGGAAACGAAGGCGAGGATTCATGTTCAATGAGTAAGAAACGGAGCCAGCCAGCCAGCGGATCCAACAATCTGCGACCATCGCTTGGCTGTCGGAATTGAATTATGGCTTTGTTTTGTTGCCTTTTTGCATTTTTTTATTGTTGTGTTTTCGCTCTCTCTCTTTCGCTCGTTGTTGCCGGAAGCTCCGCTACTATCATTCTGTCAATTCCGATCCAAGACAAACACGGAAGATGGTGGAAATGTTCGCTCCAGCCCGATTCAACCCAAAAAGCAGATAAAAGCTATTCTGTTAGTGGTGGTGTACTATGTACGTGTGCTCTCCGAGAGTACTTCCGCGTTTATGTGTGCAACGGCAGCAAAAATCGAACGAATACTCTTCCTTCTGCTTGCTTGCTTCTTGGTCGAAGTTCAAAAATCGATCCAAAAAGGATAAACTCCTCCGACGTTCGAAGAGCGTAGCGTAGGCTGTGTGCTCTGTCCGCTACAAACTAGCTTCCGGGTTGAGCCACACACACACACACAATTAAATGTGCCATCGTGAACAGGTGTTGAAGTCTTCTTTTCGTATTCGCGGTCGCGGTATCTTGAACAAGAAACAATCTGGCTAATAAGAACACTCGAGAAAGTTACTGCTTACTACTTCCAAGGGCCACATTTGTATCGTAGCGAGCCAAGTGCTGGAATTAAATCATTCGCCCTCTTAATCCTTCTCAACAACCCCTCGAGAACTCCAAAATTTCGTGGGGCGTCGAAACTTCCCAGCGAAAGAAAAAAAAACCCCCCCAGACGAAGTCGCTGTTTTTGTAAAATGTTCTTAATTGCATCCCACCGCTTGCTGCACTGGAACCGTCCCCGGGGGCGTAGCGTGTTTTCCGTCACGGAGGAAGCTTATCCACAACAAAAACGGGGGCCGGCATCGTATTCACTGCCTTCCTTCCTTCCAGCTGTGCATAACTCACGTTGGCTTCCTTCTGGTGTCCTTCTTCAGTTCTGGTTTACATTTCACTCGCATCATGGTGGCGGTTCTTTTGGAAGCGGCAAATTACTGCTGAGTAAATAAGAGGCCACGGCCTGGCTGGCTGGCTGGCTGGCTGGTGGGTACTATCAGGTGTGCATGACGTTTGCAGGAACCTGGGAACCCCTCAAGCGAGAGCATAAACACCACCAAGTGAGATAGAGAGCACCGGGTGGAAGTAAATTTATTTAAATTGTGAACAACCATCACCACCATCCATTGCCACCGCGAGGAGTGGGAATGGAGGACGGTGGAATAAATTCGTGGCAAATTATGCCGTTTTAAGAAAGACGACCCGTGGCACGATACCCGTGGCTGGCTGGCTGGCAGCCACACGACGTTGCTGCTTTTTGAAGCTTGGCCAAATGACGAACGGAAGCTCGTGCCAGAACGAGGAATTTGAAGTCGGTGTGTGTGTGCCAGGCTATCAAATCAATTTTAAAGCGTTTCAAACGCGAGACTTTTTCGCCTCCTTTCTCTTCGTAGAAAGTTATGCTGGAAGCCGCTATTCGCTAGATTTATGTAGCATTCGCGCGATCACTGTGGTCGCTCCGTAAGATATTTCTGCTTTGCTGGGGATACGAAAAGGATACGAGGAGGATCCGAGCACAAATGATGTGCAGCGGAACGTGAACTACCATTACTCATGCTACATGGCATATCGCATAACGTAGCATGGAAGGAAGAGCATGAAGCGAGAATTATGTTTCAGGCTACTCGCAGACTATAGTGTGTGTGTGTATGTTGGCACCACTGCACGGAGGAGGTCTTTCCATTTTTTTTTATGTCCCTCAATTTAAATATAAACTTCAGAGAAACCGGAAGAACATAAACGTGGCTGGTACGTGGGGTCATAAACCTCCGTCCAAGACCGACCTTCTCTCAATTATCGATCTCGAGCTACTCGTAATCCTCACGAATTACATCACGTGTTGGGAACTCAATCGATTCATCTTTTTTTTCAATAGGGTTCAATAACCCCTTAACCGATCGTTACAGGACTCTTCATAAGGGTTCTCTCTAATTCCAAAGCATCCTTCTGGCGTTACTCTTGTTGTGGTTGCGGCCTATTTTTAGTCTCCACTCTCCCTTCGGTATCCTTTTAACCCCTTTTTGACCAACCACCAACACACACACACATGCTTTTGAGGGATTTTATGGGGTGCTGCCTTCGATTTAGCTTATCGACCATTCCGGCGGCTCTTTATCCGAAGGTCCAGGCAATAATTCCCTGCAAATAATCCGGTGGTTCCGGCGTATGGGTCAGCATTACAGCGACTCGGTCCCTTTTGGTCCAGTTGTAATCCTGTGCCTTTCCGTGAAGTGGAATGCATGGCCGGAAGTCCCAATCACCGAGTGTGCGGGGGCACCTGTGGTCCCCGGGGGGAGATGCCTTAATTTGTGGAGCCAATTTGCTGGCTTGGCTTGATAGCATAATGTTCGCGCCCAACTCCCAGCCCCCATGGAACCATGGATCATGTGAATCCGATTGTGATTTATGTCCCTAGCGCGATAAGCGATTACGGAGATTACGCTGCCAGGTAGCTGATCCACGGCAAGCCTCCCGAAGCCTCTTTGAGCGAAGGCGATGCTGCATCCGATTAATTGGAATGCATTTTATTAATGGCAACGTCATGGATGGTATGCCGCAAGCGAAAGAAAAGGATGTGCATTTGCGCAGCATTATGATGAGCGCGGCAGATGATTTATGGAACGCGTGAACGGATTATTGAATAATGCGCCTGGAACAGAATGCATTCAGGACGACGACGTGAGTCGGCTGTTTGCGGTGATGTTATTATCCTGGTGCTGCCTGGTACTGCCTGCTGCTGCCCCGGTTATGTATGATTTATGGCGTTGTCCTGTCACCAGACGCACCGAGCGCCGCTCCCCACACCGTTTGCACGCTAATTGGATTCGGAGCAACGCTCACCGGATGTCAGAGTATCCCCGGGACTCTCTTCTTTTTGTCACTTGACAGTCGCGACGAGTACGCACACCATTGGGTGTCAGCTGACCGAAAATGAATCCGGTTCCGGATCCGGTTTTTGCTGCGATTTGTAGCAGTAGCACCAGCAGCAGCAGAAGTTGTGCGTGTAGCCCTGATGATGACGATGATAGCTGCCTGTTCTGTCCCTGTCCAAATGCTGCTATTGCATAGATAAAACACTCACACACTAGGGCTGATGGTGGCGAGCAAACGCAGATCGATTTCGATTCTGACTCACTCGACAGAAAAGATCCATTTTGAGGGTGGGGAAAGGAGGACAAAATCGATTTTTATTCCGTTCCTCTCCGGCACCCTCCCCACAAGCCACCGCGTGTGATGTGGGGTTTGCATTTATTGTTTTTCATCAATTTTTGCACTCCTCTTGCCCGCCGGGGGCCGCCCCTACCCCGAGCCAAAAGTGCTATTTTCGTGCCGGCGTCGCGTTCGATAAAAGGTTCGTTAAAAACCTCGTGTATCGTAGCGCCGGCGCCATTATGGGTGCCGGGTGCCGGCACCAATTCAGTTTTAGTATCAATCCCCCAACCGGCATCGTGGAAATCATGGTCAACAATCTCCATTAAAAACGGAACATCGTGCACCAAATATCGTTGAGCCGTGTGTTGAGCTACTGGTGTTGACGGTGGCCGATTTCGATTTAATAGCATCCTAGCACGAAGACCGAGATGACGAGCGTGGATTATCCATCCGGTGTTTAAGGGGCACTCGTGGTTTGGCGTTAGTGGACACTCACTCCTTTCGCCTTTCGCGAATCGCGGATCGTTAAATTTAAAAGGACCACAAACAAACAACGAAAATCCGTTAAATCGTATATCGGTGGTGGTGCTGTAAGAGATTACGCAAAATCGAGACACCACGACAATTACCACGGCCGATTGCTGATTGCTCACTGATCCTTGATTAACGATCTTGGTTTTCGTAGAGTGTGCTGATAATTCGCAGAACTCTCCTTCCAAAATCTGAGGCTTCTGCTGCTGCTGCTTTGGTCGCAGAACGAAAACGATGAGAAACCAGTCGGTCCTGGAAGT
>NC_064874.1:88104401-88139401 GCF_943734745.1 Anopheles darlingi
CCGCAGTACACCGTCAAGCATGTGGCAATCGATAAAATCCATGAACATTCATAGCATGTCTAACGATGGCGCCGCACCGTGCGCACTCGTAGCGGACGAAGACGAAAAACTCATTTCGTCCCGTTTGCATCGTGTAGCACCCTCCTAACACCCTCCGCCTCCCCGTTGCTGTTGTCCTTGCTCCCCATCGCGTATCCGAAAATTAATGCATGTACCTGGGAGTGCCAGGGGGAGTCACGCGCGTTCTGTCCTCATCATTCTGCTTACGCATTGCAATTTGGAGCGAGAAGTCGATTGACAGGCTGTCATTATAAGGACTCCTTATCCTCGGCCTTGACACCTGGTTATCTTTTCCGTTCGATACTGCGTGCTTGCCTACTCTGAGGCCACGTAAATTATGCAGCCGTAACCACTGGAGGATAATTACGGTGTGCCGCGTGACACACATGCCACAATGCCATCGATTTGTATTCGAGATCGATACTCGACTTGATGATAGTTGCTTTGCTTCCAATTTGTACAAGGATCCAACGCTGCTGCTGCTACTGCTTCTGCATCAGCCTTTTGTGCCTTTAAAAGTGCTGACTCTCATCGAATAAGCTGCTCCTGAAGTGCACTCCTGCAGAACCAACTGCTGCCAGTTGCTGCTGGTGAACGATAAGATGAAAAAGTTTTTAATTGAATTTACTGCCTTGTTATTGCAGCATGAAAAGCTGCTTCTCCGATATGCTTCACGCGCGCGCTTCGTTCTGCACCGGATGACAATGGAAGGAATTAAAATTGCCATTCGCCGCCGCTTCACCGCTCGGTCACTCGGGCTCTTTCTCTGTGGCTTTCCATTAGTTATGAGCCTGATAAATATTATCCTGCTTTACGGTGTCCTGATGATGATAGTGCCCGGTATTTCTGCCTGCATCCGTCCGATACGGCTAACCGGATCGAGCGCATCCATCCTTGAGCTTGGCATGAGCTTTTTGCTGAGTTTGTTGCTGGCTCTGTTGCTGTCGGCCCTGCGGTTGTGGTCTGCAACAATGACAATATTGTTGTGGTGGTCTGCTGCTGACCATCGCTCTTGGTTCATAAAATACAATGTAGCATAAAAAGCTTATTACATGGTTCGTGGCCGCAGCGGTGCGATTTGCTATTTGCAAATCCTATCAAGCATGTGCCAACCCTTGCATAACCGGAAGTGGATGGTATTTTGCTTCAAATTCCTTCTCTCTTTTGAATTGCACTTCCGCTTGAAATGATAAATAGTTGGCATCTTGAGAAGGAATAGCCTTGACGCAAAAGCTCAAAGAAGGTATTCAATTCAACAAGATTGTTGGAATTGTTCAGAAGTGACATCGAGTGCTCGTGATTGAAGCGGCCGGATAAGGTTCCGTCATGTCGTGCCTCGCGTGATGCTCTTTCCCAATACATTAGACAACAGCCAACGCAACGCACCAGAGCATAAGCCGTAACAGCAGAACCAGCGTGCACACCGTTGTGCTTTCGTTTGCATATATTGACCGCTTCGGAGTCCTTCCGAATACAAACGTCTTGGTCTTCGTCGACTTCGGTCGTCGCCAAACGGCACAAATGTCGCGTCACTTTAATATTTATTCGCCCATTTGCAGGCGCTTATTTACGTATCATGCGAAGGCACACACGCATACACGCCTTAGCGCAGCATAAGCCTGCACGCTGGCGCTGGCAAGATGATCACCCATCAGGCATCGGCATCGGCTTATGGTCACATCATAAATGCGAACGAGATGTTTGTCAGGCACCGAGTTGGTCGGTCAGTTGGTTGGTCCCGGTGACCACCGAGTGCTTCCCAGGCTGTCGGCTTGGCAGTCACCGAATGCGCGCCGGACTGCAAAATGCCATCGCGGTTCTGACCATTTATAGACATTGGGGCTGCTGCTGCTGCTGCGCCTCCGGCTACAACCAGCCACTCCGAGAATGGCTTCTTCTATGCGCCTAAATCCTGTGAAGTGTCCACCGTAAAAGCGCAAAGTTGGTGCCGTGGTGTGCGGGAGTTCAAAATCTGAATAACTGTTTGCGATTTAAATATTTATCCGAGGCAGAGGTCGGTCCACTGGCGGCGCTGGCCGCTTATGGCAAATACGGACTGCTGCGGGACTGTCGGTTCCGTGTGGAAGACACACGCGGTGGGAGTTCATTTCGGATTCGCGCACCATCTTGCCGTGCATGTTTGCATGCGTCGTAGCATACATTCCGCGCCCAGCGCGTGTTGCTCCATCTTTCCTTCATCTTTCCATCTCTCTGTCTGTCTCTACTCTACTCTCGGCTCTCGGTTTTCATTCCCTTCTCCTCCCCTTTAACCGTTACCATCTCTGTTTTGGGCTAATTTCTTCCCGAAAATCCCTTGCAGCAGTAGAGATCATCGGCTCGATGAAGCTCGCGCCATGTAGCATGTAGTTCCAGCATTTGCTCCCCTCTGCTTCCGCTTCTAATGCCACCTTTCTTATTCCCCTTTGCGGCCAATCAGATCGACGAAATCGGAGAAAATGTATCCCTCGATGTTGAGCCGTGGTCCGGACGTGGAGATCGAACCGTACTACTGCCTGCCGGTCGGTACGGTGGTCCATTCGGGCAATGGTATGGTACCGTGGAGTCAACCGACCTCCCCGACACCACCGGCCCGTGGTTTCGCGGGGCTACTCTCACCAACGCACACCGGCAGTGCCGTTACGGCCGGCACACGACTGACCTACCCGAAGAAGAACGATGAAGGTAGGTGTAATGGATGTCCTTAAGCCCCCGCAGCGCTCAACCACGACCGCCACTCAATTCCTCCTTCGTCCAACAGTGCACGGTAGCCAGGCATCACTGCTTTCCGGAGGATCGTCCCTGTACGGATCAACGGAGGAACGTCAGGCCACCGAAGTGCGTCGTTTGAAGCGTGAACTAACGGACGCCCGGGACCAGGTCATGAGTCTCTCCAGTCAGCTGTCAACAAACGTAAGTACCTTCCGGATGTCCTTTTTTCGTGTGCGCGTTTCGTTAGTGTGTATGTTTGATGATAAGAAGCTTCTCCAGAATTGTGTTTCCCCGCATTTGACCTACTTCCATCAGGACTTTGCCTCACGGCTATTTGCCAGCAAAACTTTTCGGCCACGGCCAACACACAAAGAGCTTGTGCAAAGAACTTTGCCACGGCTGCTCGTTCCCATTGTTGGAAACATATTTTTTAATGGACCACCGGAAGTGTCATTCTTGAAGTTTTTTCTGCCAGTGAATCGCGCTCCCGTGAAGCAAACAACACCGATTTGTTTTCTGTTCCCCCTCCGGCATTCTCTCCAAGATTCGCCTTTGTTTGAACACCGACCCCACCGGTGGCCGACCAAGTGACAGATTTCATAATTATCCTGTCCGCGCATTTCATCCTCGACCAACCGGACGGGTGGCGGCGGAAACAACGCGCGTATAATTCGTGCCACCGGTTTTCGGTTTCCTTCAACCCGACCTCCACTCCAATTTACCGTTGACCACCACCGGGGCCACCAAACAATGACTAATGACAACTACTACACACCCCGTGCCCCTCGGAAGGACGAAACGGATTTAGAGAGGAAATAAATTTTAATTTCATTTCTCGCTTTCCTTCCGAGTTTTCGGGTACGAGTGCGAGTGTTGCGAGCGCAAACATTTTCGCCCGACCGCTCGGGGGGAGGGACTTGAAGTGTAACACAATTTTCCGCCACCCCACAGGCACCAAAACCTAACGAAGATTTATGGGTAGCCGTGGCAGGAATTGCTTTTTGCGTCCCCACACTACAGGCCACATTTAATGTTCCTTTCTTGGCCACACTTTGGTCAGTGGTGGCGCGGTGCGGTACGGTGACGTTTGCGAGAGAGAAGGTAAACATTTTCCTGGAATGGGTTTTTCTCGTTCTCGTTCGAGTATCGATTTTTCGGTACGCTTGACCTGCGTGGCGCGTAGTACGTCGGAACAGGTGTTTTGGTGTTGTACAGTGTTCGGATTGACAAGCAATATTCAACCCTAGAACTAGGCCAAATCGGTTCCCAATAGAACCTTTTGCTCTCTGTCTCTCTCTCTTTAATACGAAAAATGTGCTTGCATGCCATGGATGTGACCTTCTCGGCTCGCAAATACATTTGCAATGAGGTTAATACTTCATTGAAAACCATTAAATGACGCCGCGCAATCGCCTCGTCGTTTGATGCTACCAATAGCCTGCCGCTGACCACGCACGGACCCCTTCGATGACGATTGATTGATTGGCTCCGGACGTTAGGGCATGTTTGCATTGATGCTAGTGTAAGCGAGACAGACAGCGAACGAGCTGCTAGTCTGTAGATCAATCGAACTCGATCGATACTTGCGCTTACGATCGATCATGGACGCACACGCGGGCGCATATGTCTCTATGCTGCCCATGCTGTCCGTCGCGAAGGTAACAAATTAAACCGACCCATTTGCTCTGGGTCCCAAACGATGTTGGCCGGTGACCCCTTTTTAACCTCGTTCTTCCTCGTGCACATGTTGGCGATGATGCTGCTGTTGCTGCTGCTGCTGCTTTCTCTGCGGACGATTGGCGATCGACGAAACCTGTTTTTCCGTCCTGTGCGTTCCGTGAATGGCAGTAATTCCCTCGGTAAGGCCAAAGCGCGCGAAACCACCCCCCCCCCCCCTCTCCGGCACAGGGTACTTACTGCTCCTCTCCGGCTAAATTTATGAACAATCGAATCGCCGTTATCTTTGCCGGCCATCTTCGCGCATCGGCCTTGGCGCGAGATAGGAAAGGCGAACGTCCACTGGCCTGGAGTCAGCTGGCTCGAGTCGAGCTGACGCAACTCTTCGTCGTCTTCCCTTCTTGTCCATGGCGCAGCATGGGATGACGGAAATGAAGGATGGTTTCATTGCGTTCGGCGGTGCTTGCTGTTGGTAGTGGAAGGAATTTTTAATTTCCGTGACTTTAAGACACCCATCACCCGGCAATGTCCCCGGGGCACTCACACACCAGTGTGCATTGTTTCAGAGCATCGCGGTTGACCGCCAAGATTCATTAAAAAGAAAGAAGCAAAAAAAAAACTTTCGCGACCACGCTGACGACGCTGTTCGCAGGAAATCGAAAAATCCCACCGGAGTAAAAACGGTGGCGTGGCAGAAGAGTGGTGGAGGAGGACAATAAAGAAAGAGATCCTTCAGAAACTTGGAGCGCAGGTCCTCTGGATGCACCAACCGACCACGGATGCTGTTACGGTGGAGCTTCGATTCGATGGAGAGCACATGACACCAATCTCGGGGTTTGGTCCAAGAGGACGTCTTTCGCAAACAACGGGCCCTGAGCGCAACCAGACTCCGTCCGGTCCTGTTGATTGGGAAATTAAATTGCACTTAAATTATGTCGAAATTAACAACATCTTCATTTTATGATGGCGATGGTGGCGAATTCCCTCCTGAGGAAGCGACGCACAGACGCGACAGCCGGGGACGGGTCCAATAATTCACCAACTTTTGACAGTTATGAGTACTTGTTGGCGTCCATTACGGGGATGATTAAACAACGTAGCAGCGCGTCCGTTGTGCGAACACTTTAATGAGACAGCAAATGTCCTTATTAAGGGTAGTATACGCCCTTCATCCGAGGATTGGACCACCATTTTTGGGTCGCACAATTTGTCCGGCTTATCCTGGCTCTACATTTTGACCATCCTCCCGGTAAGCCGCCGACCAACTGTGAGGTTACTGAGTACACAACACACCGCAACCACAAAAAAAAATGTCGGGAATTTTTCTCGCCCCCAATTGCGGTGCATCGTACCGGACGGACCGGTTCATTTGGCAAGTGGCATGTCAAAAGCGATGAAAAATGGGAAACAAAAAATAACCATCCCACAAACACACACACGGCAAGCGGTTGGAGCGACGGAATGTCACATAAATCGTCAACAGGACGGACGCGCGACTGCAGCAATTCCCTCTGCAATTGCATCGTATCACATCACGCGCAGCTCGATCGATCGCACCCCTTTCCAGGAGAAGAAGCAGCAAAAAGAGGTGAATGCAATGATGCTCTCCAGAATGGGTTCGGGTACCGTAATCGTTCAATGCAGCGTGGCCCGTAAAAAAAACGCATCACATTGACCTTGCACTTTGGCAGAGGAGCTGCCATAATAAAACCGAGCGAAGAGGCATCGACGACATCGACACAGGTGCCCCTCAGCTGCTGCTGCTGCTGCTGCTGCTGCCACCATATGCTGCAATTAGGGTGATGTGTTGCTACTTGGCTCATTTCAAATTGGACTCTTGAATTATGGAATGGGCCCCTCTTCGATGCAAATTGGAAGACCGCGAAGTGAAGCGAAGCGATCTTCACTCGTTCGCTTCGTGGCCAACAGGTGTGTGTGTGTAGCTTCAAGAGACATCCACTAGACACTCAAGAGACACCGCACCTTGAGAATCCAGAACCTGGACGGCAGTGATGCTGGCAAAAAAAAACCAACGACGAAATGTTAAACTCTAACTCGAGCTCACCCCGTTCGGAATTCACATCTTCATCTCACGACTCGACCTCGGCGCAATTGGAGGCTAGCATGCAAATCATAGCTGCCCTGCCTGCACTGCATAACTAACTCTCCGGTCTGCAAATAGAGCCCCCGCTTTCGTAGCAGGGCAGAAAATGCCAAAAGATCGACCACCAATGCCACCGCGCCACCAATCGACCGCGAAATTGCACTCCGCGGTCGGTCACACCGCGGATCTGCGATCGTGAGCGTAATGAAGACTGATTGAGGCACGGGCTCCTAGGAGGGGGGCGCTTGAAATTTGAAATTTCAATCAATCAGCACCTCGCGCATACGAATGACGACGAGGGTCTGAATGACCTCGCCATCGGTAGCTCCGACAGATCAAATTGGTTCAAATGGTGAGGTGGTCGTTGCATTCCGAGTGCTTCGTGCAAATAGTTGCCTCGTTGCTCAAGGATCTCTAGGAGCTGAACTACTTGGAACTTATGCGCTGAACTCGCGAACGATACGAGAGCTACTCAACCGGACCGGCGGGGGGCTGCTTTTGTCAAAATACAGTACTCCGGACACACCACACTTGGCATTACCGTCGATGACGCTGCGCAAAATTGGAGCTGCCTTACTATCATTGTCATTCTGCAAGCCCGTCCCGGCATCTAACGATGATGCTGATCGGGCGGCACTATCGTGCTTGATCAATCGTGTGCTTGACACACCGAAGCTATGATTTCCACCTCTGCACCCCCTCTGGTCCGGAGTCTGTAGCTTTTTACTGCCGACAAACATTGTAAGTCGTCGTGTCCGTGTCGACAGCAGCCGTAGCAGCTGCTGCTGCTGCCATCACAACCACGCGCAGTACACGCGGCGGCGGTGGCGGCCTTCAGATATGGCCGATCGGCATAATAAAACGCATCGGTTCGTCGAGTATGTTGCCGGCATGCCGCATGATAACAAGCAAACATCGTGATTAATTTATTCAACAAACGTCAATACCGGCTCTCTCTCTCTCTCCTTGCACCCTATTTGAGCTCTACGTACTTGGTCGAATCGATCGCACGAACACGCTGAGATGGCCAATTCTTGATGCTTACACAGACCGCTCTGGCATGTGTTTTGACAGAGCGCCGTGCTTTGGCAAATCTTTTGATTTGAAGTAACAAAACACGGATGACTAATCGGAGGTGCGATGATGCGCGGTTTAATGTTGAAGGATGCAGAAGGTTTTGAAACTTCAAATCGGGTGATTCAGAGACGCACTCGTGCACGCCCTTACAGACCGCAAACCATCTGGTGAGCTAAGAATAGCTGCTGCATCGCAATATATCAACCAAGGAGTGAAGTGCCGGTTGCGGTTCATCCGCAGCAGAAGCGCTCGCGAATGGCTCTTGTAGTGATGCAACCGAAATCTCTTTAACCTCTCATCCCGCTATCCATCTTCAAGTGGCTTTCACGAGGGAGCTGGTGTGCGTTCTCGGCGCTGCGACTAATGTCATATCATCGGATTGGACCAATTCCGGTCGATGGATCCCTTTTAATCTTTCGTAATTTAAACCAAAAATACACCGTTTGCCTATCAAACCACTTGAGACAGTGGCGTAGAGGGCTCGCGAGAAACATGTTTTTGTCATAAATTTGCTGAAATCATTCTGATTCGAGCGTCTGATTGTAATCCCTGATGCTTCTCGACAGTAAAAACGCATAAAAGCGAAACATCCCTTTTACATAATCATCTCCTATGCTCATCATCGTCATCGTCATCGTCAGTGATCACAGCGACCAATGATCTGCAAGTGATAAAATGTGGATCCAATGTCTGTCTGTTCACAATTCCTACTCGCCGATGCCATCGCTCATCTTCGATCCAACACCGACCACATCCGATCGGACGTAAAAGACGACAACAAAAAACCATCCACACCACCGCGGCCCCACCCCTTACCATGGGAACAACTTTTGCTGCTCTGAGGGCCCCCTTGTTACTGGACGAACATCACCAGAAATAGGTTGCAGCGGCACCGACAGCAGCATCAGTTTCGCATAATGCACCTCATCGCCTTCGCGCGCGGAATTGGCCGGCGCAATGGAATGCTGCGTCCCTTCTCCAATCGGCCCCCCCTTTGGCCGATAAGTACAAAGGCCCAAGTATCCGGCCATAAATGTCATTGATCGATTCGCATCATACCTGCAGCCGCGATTGGCGACGGTCGATTGTGGGGGTCGCGCTCGCTCACTCACTCACTCGTCGGTCGGCGACTTGGCGCATAGTTTTCGCGCGCATACCGTTCCTGCATCCTCACGGCGGTTGATATCCGTGGCACCCTTACGGGCTCATTAAATGGTCAGCGCGTTAGAGAAGAAGGCAGGCACCTCGGTAGGGCCCTCGCCATAAACGGGCATCTCAAGTTGCCTTGTCGTCGCCAGGACCAGGGCGGGAGGCCGGGGGTAGGTAGTGCACACAACGGCGTTCGCATGTTGCATTCCTTTGTCGAAGTGCGCATTGTGCTGCTGCTGTTGCTGCTGCAGTTGCTGTTTGCTTACCACTCCACTCCACTCTGCAGATCCAAGATCAAATGCTATGCTATCGCGGCGATGCTGCAGTACCACCACCACCAGCGCACTGTGATAATGTCACTAACGGGTCGCCTCACGTCTGTAACGAGTTTCCCCGCTGGATTGCGCTTTGTCAGTAGTGGCCACATCTTGTGTACAAGGACGTAATGCCTCAAGATGCTCCGGAGTCTCCGGAACAGCCCGGCGCAGTTGATGGCTATCGATGAGTTATGCTGTCGCTACCGAAGCCCGGACCAGGAACATGGACCGGGTAAAACCGGGTACATGCATCATCCTGGCATCCCCGGTGTACACCAGGAAATGGGGCCATGGGATCTGTTTGGTGCAAATGTTGTTGCTGCTGCTGCAGCAGCACAAAACTGCGATGATTGGCGTTGGCTTTTGATGCGCTACTGGTTTGCCCCTCGACGTCCATTGATGGCACGACGGCAGTAGAATGATGAGGATGATGGTGATGAAGTAGAACGCACGCACGCACGCACTCTCGGCGTGCTCGACGTGCTCGGCAATACCTTACAAGATGGAATTAATGAAGCAAATTGTGTCAATTCAGCAGAGCAAGCGAGCTGGGGATGGGATTGGCCAGCTGGTAACACACGGCTCAGTATCCGGGCTAAAGAGCCTCTCGAAGACGGTCCATGATTGAACTCCTGTCCTGTCCTGCCCCGTCCTCCGTCAATGTAATAAGTAATTCAAACAATTTATTCAAACTCGCTAAGGCGATACTACTCGAGGTGTTTGATGAAGGCGTTCACTCTCAGGCGTTTGTCAGGGCTGTGTGCTCGCTCCGTCCTGGGTGGGTGAGCAAATATTTTGACCCGTTTTGCAGCACAATAATCCCCATCCTCGATGGCCAGCTGGCCACGGCACCGGCACCGGCAGCAGCAGCAGCAACCCACGGAAGGTCGCACACTTGAATGGCTTCAATTGACACCCGCTCGCTGGGAGGCTTTTTGGGGTAAATATTTTGCAACTCACGACCCGGACGGCTGGAGACTCCGGTCCCGGCACAACAGTTCTATTAACGCCTAAGCTGCCCGCCGAGCTGCTCGCAGATTGTAGCCACCTGATCGCTCTTAGGTAAATCCCAGGGCGATGGATTGATTTAGTGTCCGCAAGTTTTTAGCGAAGGAATTTTTCGTTGCTCGCCATTATTGGATTCATTCATATTCTATCAGCTGCTAACGACAGCCGGTGGTTTATGGTTCAACTCCGGAGCCACCTGTCCCTCGTGGTTGACGATTAGCGTGCATTAGCACCACCATCACAAAGCGCACACCACACACAGGTCCACACGGTCCTATAAACCGTCGACCCACTTCTGTGGAATCGCAGCGTGATTCTATACCTCGAGGGGCCGTCATGTATGTTGGACCTTGCTGTATCGACGTAAGCCGACGGTCGCCCTTAATGTGCACCCTACGCACACAGATTAGGTGCCATTTTTCTTCTACCAACTCCATTAAACCAGTTGTGTGCAAGCGCAAGCTGCAGTTGTGTCTCTCATTTCAACGGCACACGACGCCAGTTAGTCACGAGAATGCATTTCTTAATTGTATTTCCTTAACTCGTCCTGTCATTACCCCCGAGGGGTGGCTGCTTCGGAAACGTAATGACAAGTGTTGAAGTTGGAGACACACACTTGGCAGAAGAATGTCTTGTGCAATACTGAAAGTGGTGCATCGCTCAACTCGCGCGTTAATGCCATCAGCAGCTTCTCCGAGCGGTGGCGTGATAAGGCAGCGGTCCTACCAGCAAAGTATTACCTCATTTCCTTTGCTGATGTTGCTACATCTCGCAGGAAAACGGTGATTCCGAGAGATAAGTGTTTGTGACCCAAACTAATCAGGGGGCGGTAGCAGCAGCAGCAGCAGCTAGTGGGCTCAATTAAATCCATCCCGCCATCCCAACAACTTTCTCGACAGCACCCTCAAGGAGGCTCTAGAGAGCCCCACCATAGTCGTCACTTTCGCCAAACCGGCGGTCACAGTGCAGCCGCCATTGGTGCACCAGGGGTAATCGTCGGATGTCGACGATTTGACGCTTATTAGGGTCCCGGCTGCTGACCAGTCCAGAGTCACCCGAGACTTCCGATAACGGAAACTAACCGACGGATCACCGTCCCAACTTCCTGAAGAACCGCTGTCACAAGTCATCGGACGCGCGGACACAATATTGTTCGAAAATAGCTCCGATAACCTCCTGCAGCAACAGCAGGCGCAGTCCCGCATCAAGATTGTTCGATATAATGGGCGCTCAATTTTATAAATACAATTTAATCGCCAATTCCTGTGTCCATCTCAACCACCACCGCCTCAACCATCCCCTTACGACGACGATGACGATGACCTGTTGCTGATTGTTCCGCTGAGAGATGTACCGATGTTCGAACATCCCCGTTTCGGACAAGAAGGGTTGGTGAAAGTAGCAGGCAGTGTGCCGTATTGATGGCTATCGATGGTGGAGGCGAACCGGCGACTCTCGAACATTCAACTTTTACCCTCAGACAGCAGACTGGAGACAGACATCACCGTATGTGTGTGTGTGTGTGTGTGTGTGTGTGTGTGTGTGGGCATTGGATTGTTGCCAACATTTTTCAGACTGTCACCTATTGATGACACATCACAGTTGTCGCCTGTCTCGTTTCCCCTGGGATGGTAAATGGTGAGGGAGGGAGTAGCCTTCGGTAGTTGTCTGATGCAGCTCGATAAGCATTACATAAGCCAGATTTACCTCATACTCCCCAGCGGCGGTCGGTACAGTTCTCGGTATTCAGTTGTGTCACTTCCAAAGCCCGGGTTCCGATAATCCTCGGGACAGGCTTTGTCGCCTGAAGGGGCACGGTCGAGGAGGGAAGGGAGGAAATGTTGAACAACGGTACTGGTACAAATCGCTCTATGTCACCGGAAACCAACCTCCCCCAAACGCTCTTCCATTCTCGGCTGGAGTCTGATGAATGAGGCAAACATTCGAACTGACGTCCGGTACTGAGCTGAACCCCGGAACTGGTATCTTCACGCCCATTTTTAACCCTGATAGGCGCTGAAAATTGAGACATTATCGGCATGATCGGCATCATCGGCACCGCAGCTTCATTTGTCAGAGCCCTTTGGCACCATTAATTCGTCGAGACCCGAGAGTCGCCGAGCTACTCGGGAAGCTACATTGTCGGTTAAGGTCTCCGCGGCGTTTGCCACGCCAAATCCTACTGGCCAAAGTTCACCATTCTCCCACGAACGCTTTGTAGCACCAGCGCCATCACGCTCAAGATATGATTATGATCTATGCGATCGACTCGCGGCGGCTCTGGCTTTAAAAACATGCAGCTACACCATGCGCCCGTTGTTCTCGGTCTAAAGCAAAACTCCAAATGGCGTTACCATCCGCGTGCCAGGCGAATGCATTTTATCGGTGCATCATTACCGTTTATTAGACGCGACTCATGATGGGGATACCGAGTTGCCGAGTGGCCCCGTGGCAAGGTTAGCTGTGTTCAACTCACTGGTCCGGACAGTGATTACTTTTGCAGATTTCTCATACCGCGCGTACTGCTGGTGCTGGTTGTACTGGCGGGGCGCATGAACATCACTCGACATACATTCCATATCCATCCCACCACTGGCTTGTCACTGGCTGGCAGGGCAGAGCGTGTACTCATCAATTCCTGGCATTCCTTCCGGAAACGCATTGGACGATGCACCAGCAGCAGCCGGCCTAGACACGTTGCGACCTAGTTTCGTGCTCGAGAGCATCCCCTCGAGAGATAGATAAACCACAGAGCCCGGTTTGTGGAACTGCGGCAATGGCGGTGGTGGTGGCAAACAATCCAATCCACGATTTCCCGCGGTCTGGAATTGAAATGAACGTTCCGGCGGGGATATAACTCTCGGAGATATCATAAAAGTATGAAAACATTGCCGAGCCGGTGCAGATTGAAAAGACATTTTCCCTCAACTACAGCTACAGTACGTTACATGGTTTGTTAACCCTATTAGTGTGGGAGGAAAGGCGGTGCAATTTTCTCCAGCAACAACCTCCAACATACTGCGCCATTTTGTTCCGCACGTCATCATCTGCCTGGCTAACACCCTGGTCGGTGAGGTTGAAAATTAATCAAAAAACCCCCGTCTGGCTTCAAATTAATCCATCCCCCCTCTCATCGAACACGACAACGAGGGTTGACTCGATTGAAATCTCATTACAACCTCTGCTGTTACTGGTCCTTCTTCTACTCGCTACCAGTCGTGAGTATCTGCCACGTTCTTGGCGTCAAAAGTGAAACAAATTCATTTGTCGATGCCGAAGACGATTCGATCGCGTTCGAACCCGTGGACCATGGGAGTGCCCGTAGATTACAAACTCCCGCTGCTCCCAGCGGGATGGGATGCAGCTGATGTTCTAATGCCGGCGAACGGCTCTGTAACGTGATAGCATCACCGATCCGACACACCGGACGACGCTTCTTCCTTTCTCCGCGGAGAAGACTCGTCTCTCGAGCGAACTTCTTATAACAAGACGATCCCTCCGCATGCCTGAAGCATCCCGTGATAATGAAGCCCATGGTGACTCAGGGTGTATACGTTCGTCCACAGAAATTGGACATTCCGCTCGTTCCAAGAGCGGGGAATTTGCATGAATCCGTCGTAGCCTCATCGCGGAACGGTACCCGGCATATCCCCGCCAACCGCGCACAGTTTCTTCTCGCAGGGGGGCCTCCGTAGTGGAGAGCGGAAAAAGAAGAGAGGAGCAGGAGACGGAGAAAGGCAGCGGCGTGATGGCATATATGAAATGCTAATTTTGGCACACATCGCCCCGCGACAGATGACAAATGCCACGGAACACTACCACTACCACCAGCAGCACCTTTCTGCACGACTTCGCTCCGACTCCTCGCGGTTATATGCCACACGCAACCACAGCGAAAGGCGTATACGCCGAGAATAGAGTGCCCGTGCGATCGATGATGGTGGACGAAGATCACAGGATCACGAACTTCATAGTCGTAGTCGATGAAGTCATAGCGATGCTGTGCTCTCTGTGCATCGCGCGAAGCAAGACAAACATTTGCTTAATCACCACTAGGTGTGTACGTGTGTGTCCACTCCCTTGGACCTGAACCCAGGTGCAAGGTTAATGAAACAATGAGTTAGCCCTTTCGAGGTCTCTGTGCGCCGCGATCTCACCGGACAATCGATCAATCTTTCGATGCGGAAAGGCGCCCAAGTCCAGTCCTCGGACCCGGTTAATGGTTTCCCTAATGATCGAGCTCGAGAATCGTATGACCATCACCATCACAGGATGCATCATATCTCGCGGTCTGTTTGCCGTGGTATTAATTATTCAAACAGTGCCCTCGTACGTAATGGTGACCCTGGAGTGGAGGCATACCTCGCATACCTTTCTATATCAGCCCCTCAGAGGTCATGTGATGGTGCTGCCAGCCAAGGTGTTCGAGTTATCTTTGTGTTTAGTGCCAGCTCCTTCGCCTCTATTGCTCAAAACATCAACAACGTGCGCACGTGTGTGTGTGTGTTTGTGTGTGCTCTGATTCACTGTTTGGAGCGCGTACCATCAACGCACGCTCTCCATCGTAAGAGGGCCATGGACTTGGCGGCCGTGCGCGAAAGCGGATCTTTCTTGTCCTGCCTAATGGTGTGGAAAATTCAAATTCTTGCGCCTCCTTCTGCGTGGCCACGGGGTGGGAAGGGGGTGGGAAGGGTGGAGTGTGAAACATAACTAGTAAATGTAGCGAGATTACGATTACCTCCGACAACATGTCATGCTCGGTGCTGCATGGAAGGGATGGAGGCGAAGGGTGCCGATGTCGACAATTTCCATACCATGTCATCCTCCACACACACACACACACACACACGGTGGTGGTGTTGTGGAACGTGCCACGAGCACCGTGTCGACTTTGTCGCGTGGTTCACCCGCTTGTACCGAACCGTGACTTACACCGCGGAGTCCCTTTTGGTCTCTCCACTCCCGTCGAAGAAAGGCACGACCAAGAAAAACAAGAGGAAGAAGAAGAAGAAGCGTCAGAATGCATATTTCATGACAAACTCGCGGGAAATTTGCCACGATTTGGCGGCCCTGCATATGCAGCTGCACATGCACTCTGCACAGCGACACCTCGAGGTGAGGCTCCCTCCCTTCTCCACTCTCCATTCTCTCTCTCACTCTCTTGATCTCGCCTAAGCGTTATAGTTCGTGAAATATTCCAACCGGAGAAAGAGCCGCCTCAGAATGTGTGGAGAAAGGGAGAGGAGACACGAAAAAAGATTATTCATTCGCGTTCGCGGCGACGGTAAGCGAGCGAAATGTCAAGACGAACTCCTCGCCGGCGCGATCCACGGAGGATGAAATGGAAAGCTTTTGGTCACGACTTGGCCGGGGGGCACTAGAGTCTATGCCTGGGGGGCCAGAACCGACCGGACACATTATGCGTGCCCCTCGCACTCCTTCCTCTCTCGGGGGGGGGGGGGGGTCAGTTATCGATCATGTTCCGGGTCCGGGCACTCCGCACTCCGGAATCGAGTTAACACCTCGACCAGAGCAGAGTGTGTCGTCGTCTGTTTGGACTGACTGCACCACAACTCCAAATCAAGTCAATTAGCATTTAATCCAATCCCTTCTTTCACCTTTTGCTCGCGCTTGGTCCGCTCACTCCCCACGACCACAAAGCGGCGCCCGAGGGGTTTTTTGGGTAAGGAAAATTCGGGTTTTCCTAGGCGGAGCAATTTGTGCTGCATAGCGGATAGATTGGGGAAGGGAAGGGCTTCTGGAGGAATACAGCTTCATTAGCGAGATGAACGCCCCGCGAAGAGCAATTATGGTGGACCTTCTCTCTCTCTCTCTCGAGATCGCGCAAAGGCAAACCAATCTTCTCGAGATCGAGGGATCGTTCCACGGGGATCATTAATTGAAGAAATCGCCACCAATCGCTCCGAGGAAAGTAACCCCGGGATCTGCAATGTCTGCAGATGTCTGCGTTGCGTTTTTTTTTTTTTTGTTTTGTTGTGTGTTATCATAAATTGGCCCCAAGGGAACGGCCAAGCGCAGCCGCAATTACTGGGGGGAATGTTTGTGGTCGCGGTGCGATGGCGCACGCGCGCCAATCTTGCGCCGCCGCCGCCGGTTTTTTATTGCATCGCCTGTGCCATTTTTGGCAGGAGGGCTGCTGAATGATGATGAAGCGTGATCCCAAATATGGGCCGCAACCATAATGTGCCGAGACGACGAAAATGTGTAAAATGTGGTCCCACAGAGCAGCCTCTCGAACGCTTTGTTGGTGCTGATAAATCCTGTGGTCCAAGCTTTGAAAGGTCGCGTGATGATGATCTCGTCTCCGCCTTTCCTGATGATCTACTTCTCTGATCCTCTGCGGTATGTTGCGATCGACAGCCAGCAGAGTGTTGAGCACACCTGCAGCAACACAGAAAGAGACAGACAGATCGAGAGAACTGGTTCAGCGGAGCGTTTGATCTGGACCATTCCGGATCGATATAATCGCATTTCACGCCATCGATCGAAAACCGAAGCAATGGAATTCATCAAAAACCAGGCTACCAAGGTCATCCAGGGGCGCTACTGTGTGTGGTGTGGCCACGAGATTGGTTGGTGCCAAGAAAATTAACTTCATCATCACCTCGATCGCAGGCCGCGGCCTTCGAATCGAACTTGATCGAACCACGGGAGTAGTAGTTGTCAACCCGTCGTGTCGCGCGAAATGATTGATCGACTTTTCGCGTTATCGTGCGACGAGATCACGTCATCGACCGACTTCAAATCCAACTTCGCTCCAATAGTTGGCCAATGTTTGGACAAACATAACACCAGCACCAACTGGACCGTTTTGCGCGATCTGCCGGCAAGTTCAAACCACGCCCCCCCCCCCCCCCCCCCCCCCCGAAAACCCCAAACAGCCGTCCTAATGTCACTCTAATGGCGGCTCCCGATACCGATCTCCTGCGGGGAGCGCAGCCGATCGCGCCATTTTGTCGCGCGATCCGATCGATTTCGTCGACATCGTTAGCGGCGTCGTCACCATCGCAGCAGCAATAGAAGCGGGCGTATTGATGCGTGTGTGTGTGTGTCGCGCGATGGGTTTGGATTTCAAATTAACAGCTCCTCCAGTGCCTCACCTCCCCACCCAACTAGCCCTCCCCTGGGCCATCACCAGATTACGCATATCGCGCACCAAGAGCTTGGGGGTAAGCTTTCGATAATAAATTAACTCCATTAACGATCCACTGCGGTGGCCACGATCATGTTACCCCGGCTTGCGTGCGAAGCGCACTCGCCTTCATCGCCATCTTGTCAGTGCCCTCGGGGGCGCAAGGGTTGAATGATAGAAAGTTTGGTCAATGAATTGATAGCAGCAGAAGGCAGCAGCAGCAGCAGCAGCAGAAGGCGAGAGAGGAGAAAAAACATCGCACCTAATTAAATATTGAAACGTAATCTAATAATGTTTTTATCTCACACGCTCTCTTTCTCTCTTTCTCTCTCTTCCTTTCACTCTTTCCAGGTGAGTATACGCAATGCTTTAGTTACATACCGCGATGATTGCACATCTTCCTCAACATACCGCGCGCGATGCTCGCTTGTCACGATAACACACACACACACACACACAGACCATGGGGTAAGTAAATGATAGTAAACTGTGGCTTCCACAAACCTGCGAACGAGATTTGTCTCTGCATCCCGTGGTGAGTCCGGGCCAGGTAGCCGGCAGCATAGAAAGCATTACGCGCACCAACCTGGCACCTAATGGTGCCCGATCCACCCAGATGGGCCTGGTGGCACAGTTTTCCCTTGGCGTGCATTTATGATGCCTACGAGCGTTTTCGACATGAATCATGTGGCGTGTGGGAATGGTTTGGTACTATGAATGGCCAGCCAAAGGCGGGAGGAAGTTTCTCGTTTTCGTTCAATGTTCCATTTTGAATGCGTTCCGACGTTCCGATTTAATTTCGATATCATTCATCAATCTAACGAACGCTGCATGCGCTGCATGTTCGTTTAGGGCGGAGTGATTTAGGATTTTCTAATTAGTCGATCCACTTAGATGTGCTTGTGTGTTTAATTCGCGATTTACGATTTACTCCTCTCGTGATCATCATCGAGTTTTCCTGTTTTCCATTTCACACGACGACAATTATACCACATTGTAGCGATGACTGCATCGACCGATGAGGGGGTTGCTATAACAATTTGCCAGCATAATTCAAGCCCATGCGCGCCCATGCCACGGGGTGTCGTGTGTCACGAGAGCAAAACACGAGCATTACAACCCGCAGCAAGAGGAGAAGAGAAATTATGCTGAGCCTATCAACAACAACAGCAATCGCCTCGATAGAATATGTTGCTGTTTTATGATGGTAGCGTTGGGTAGCGTGGCGCACCCGCAAGGGGTGCATGATTATGGGGTGCTCATGGGGGGGGGGGGGGTCCTAACATAGCAATTGGGCCGCTCACGTACCACGGGAGCCGCCGATCTGGCTCTCGGGTGCTGATGTTTGCAGCATTTAGCATCGCAGTGTTTGTGCGGCACGAGCGAGAGGCTGCGGATTTAGAACACTCGCATCATGGGGACAAGATAGAGCAGTGAGCTCTCGGTGCCCTAAACTACGCACACTACTACTAGTAGCAGCTCCAATACCAGAGCATATGGATAGTGGGGAGCATAAAACGCAACCCCCTCTTTCCACTGGGGCGGGCGTTCTAGTTCAGGGTGGTCGTTGCGCCTCTCTCGCAGCTAACAGCGATGACGACCTCCCATTAGGGTCAACTGTGTGCAGATTTGTGGAAAATAAGTATTAAATCAATTTTCCCTCCCGCGGAAAAGGGTAGCCGTAGCGGCGAGTGGCGATCATGCAAAGCAGCAGCTGAATCTCGCACCCTCTCTCTTGGATTCGCCGATAATTTATCGATTTCACACAAAAGTTGTGGTGCGGAACGCTTTTTGAATTCCAAATGACCCCTTTCTCCACACGAGAAGTCAACGACACTCTCTGGCCCCTGAACCGCGTGAGGAGGTTGCTCCCCCGGAGCCGGAAAAAAAGCGTTAACTTGTGCTGCTTTCCTCGTGTTTGCTCTGCAATCAAACACCGGGCCGAGCATCGCAGGTCCTTAGAAGTCCGGTCTCGTGGCCCCTCTGCGTCGTCATAAAGCAACGTTAACATGCATTTCCCCATCGCTGCAGCAGCAGCAGCATAACCGGGCGGTTGCATAAATCGGCGAACTTTTGAACTGCGCAACGCGCCGGCAGCATAACGAGTCGTCCGCCTGCAGAAAGAAAACCCCGGGCCGGCCGTCGGTGGCCCTGGGTGGAAAAAGGATGATTTTTAATTTTCCTCCTCCAATCGGGCCAGGGCTTTTGTTCGCCACGAGGTTTTCCTGCTGCGACGACGACGACGACGACGACGACACAATAGCGGGCCAGTCTGGAGGAAGCTTTTTCTTTCTCGCCTCTTCCCGGTGTGTTCTGCTGTCTGGGACCGGTCTGGGCACCACCGGCATGGCAAGGTTTTGAAAAGCTGTTTTCCTCCTCGTTTTTCCGTTTGGCAGACAATTGTCTGGAGGGAAAATCACGTCGCTTTTCCAGGGCGTGTGTGTATCAGAACAGCAGAAGCGGCGGCAGTGCACATAAGCGAAGAAGACTCGATGGGCACATAACGCCCTATTGTGGAAATCACATCGAGTCGTACTCGATTCGCGCTTGAATCGAGTCACGCTCGAAACATCCGAGAACCCTAAGGTGGAGTGATCGAGTTTATTTTGATTTGTTTGTTAGGATTTTCATTTAATTAATCAACTATTGGCGGATAAATAATTTTCTATTTGTAACAGCTGCACTTTTAAGTACTTTACCGCAATGTTAACAAGGCTGTCCAATCTATCGATTTGGAAGTGCAGTTTTTAAGTAAACTCGTATGTCGGTAGCGATCAACGAGTGCTCGTTCGATTCGAGTGTTTCGTTTCACCCAATAGGGGCCTTAAGCATAAACCCGTTGTTTTTCTATCTTCGTGTCGCGACACGATTTTCGGGTTGGTGTTGGTGAAGCGGCTGATGTGCATGTGTTGGTGAAGTGGCCGGATGGTCGGCGAACTACCCGAACGCTGCTCGGCATGGCGCAATCGTGAGTGCTGGTTCATTTTCGAATAAACCGTTGGCCACATGGGACGCAGCACCGCGCGCCGCGAGTTTCGAGTTTTCTTGGAACACCCTCGTCGCGTTTAACGCCGCGTCGTCCGTGTTTGGTGTTTTCTGTTTATCTGCGGGCCGCGTTATTGTTGCCGTTCGGTTGGCGATCACATATTGTGCATTTGGCCGTTTTGTGGCCAAATATTGTTGTGAGTAGTGTGTTTGGTGTTCCTTCGTTGCTATTCTTCGGCGAATTCGTGTTGCATCCGTGGGAAAGCATTGTGGCTCTCGGTGTTCTTTGAAAGTGGGCTTGGCCGCAACAAAAATCGGCGTCACGCGAGCAAAGTTTTGATGCGGGTACCGACCGGTGTGTTCTCGGAAGAAGAGCGAGTCCGCGTCATTCCAATAATCCACCGCATTGTTCCGCGGATTTGAGTGATCGTGTGTGCTTTCGTGATCGATTGAAGGTCGTTCGCTCTGGTGACATGTGATGATGACGAAACTAGCCGAGAGAGGTGTTTACGACGGTGTTTCGTGTATTTCATCGATAAAATGACGACAATGGTGGCCTCAGCGGCACGCCCGATAAGGTTCCGTCGTCGTGTTGATGACGCTCACGCTGGTGTGTCTCGGTGATGATCGTGCCAGCATTCTCGACGACGACGACGACGACGATGATGATCACGATGATGGATTTTATGGCGGTTGTCATCGTTCGTTCTGCGCTGCGTTTGGTTGTTGTGAGAGCAAAATGATGGTGGAAGGCGGAATCTGCGGAGAGCCCCTCCCGTCCTCACCCCCGTTCTAACCGTGGAAGATAATAATCGCTGGAACGATCTCGCTCTCTGTGGAAGCGGGAAGATGATGCCGTACGTACGTACGCCGCGTGTGAGAAGAGCGTCGACGACGAGAAGGAAGAAGGGTGACGATCGCAAGAACGTCAAAATGGATTGAAATCAAAAACAGCGATCGAAAGAGCTCTCGCAGCGTATTCCTCTTTCGCATCGATCTCTGCTACTTCACATCATCTTCAACATCACCGTCATCGTCATCATCAAGGAAGGCTGCTCAGCATCAGCGTCAATTTGAGCGTCATTACAACTAATTAATGCTTTCCGTCTCGTGTGCATTTTACGCGCACAAAGTTGTTGCCAGGACCAGGACGACGAGGGCCAACAATTCGAAGGAAATTATATCTTGATATCGGTCCGCTTTCTTCAATCCCATTTGTGTGGTGTCTCTGGCCTCCTCCAACGTCAGGGCATTTAAATCGTCGATCAGCCGCCGCCGGAACCCTCTCAAGTTCTTGGGGCTTTCGAAACGGTCAATAATTCAAGTGGATTATATGACGGAGGTGGAGGAGGAATACAGACGGTTAGAAGGAAGGAACGAAAATCACTTCGTCTTCACGACGCACCCGCCGCCGCCGCCGAGGAACCCCGCATCCTTTCCACACCACCACGGTGTTATTCAAATTCGGGAGGATTAGGCAGGATTCAATAGACGCACAATCAAGTGGCTTCCCGCCCTTGCTTGCCTTCTTTCCCGTCCCTTTGGATGCGTGATTCAAGAACCAGGGAACAGGTACCACAAGACGCAAACGCAAACGCAGGAAAGGAGAACCGCAGCAAAAGAGGGAATCGAAAGTGGCCACGAGACGACGGGCCCCAGGAGCAGAGCGCGCTTTGTGGTCGTGTTTTGGGTTTCGTTTCGGTGACTAAATAGAGAACCCTCCTCGCGCGCGCGCGCGCCGACCAGTCGAGAGGCGAGTTTTCCGACTTCCTAGAACCGGTTCTTGTCTCCCTACGTGTGCTGCTGCTGGTGGACACAGGGTGGCGATCGATTCGAAACTCGCGCCCCAGCGTCGTTTATGGCTTTGGTTGGTTGGTGGGGTAAGCCGATGAGGTCGTTGCTCGATGCGTAATGAGGGCCCAAGGCCCTTAAAGACACCAGCCAGCCGAAGCAGGAAGATCGCTCGGGGGAGTGTCTTGGGAGAAATTACCACACTTTACACCTCTCCCCCACCTTCTTCTTCTGGGGGAGGTTTTTCGATTCCGAATGCGGATTAACAACAACCGTGCGTCGTGCCGGCCTCGGCCACACATAAAATTGATTCATTGCGTTCGTGCTCGCGTCGTGCTTGTGTGCCATGATTTGCTTCTGATCTCTGGCCACTGATTTCGATCATTCTTCGAACAGGAAACTCGATCTTACAACCGGATCAAGATTAGGTCGCGTCCGTAGTCCCCGATTGTGTGTGTCCGTGCAGCTGCAAACGAATCTCGACGCGCGATCACGCTTCTTGTAATGTTTTATTTATTTATCGAAGCAACATATTCTGAGGTAGCAGCAGCCGCTCGCAGGCCTCCACATTTGAGTCGAGGCGGTTGGTTTGGCCCGATAACGTTGCTGCTGCCGATGGTGCTGCTCCTACTGTGGGGCTATTTGGGAGAGGGTGTGTAAACACAGAAGGATTGGGCGGAAAGGAACGACTAAATTTATGTTTCTTTGATTGATCATTTCTTCGTATCCAACGCTCCACACAAACAGACAATGTTTTCAATGACATCTCTCTGGGTTTTTGGGTGGGGAAACCACGCGGGACAATGAAACACCATATGGGAGGGTGAGACTGTGTCTGTATGTGTTATTGTTGTAGGGAAGGAAAATTGATAATGATCTCCGAACCAAACGAGAGATCGCTGCTCGAACGATGCACCAGGGACTCGTCGCTCTTCTCTCTTTCTCTCTCTTTCCCGTTGTTTGTGCCTTTGACCTTTTCGACACTCTCGGAGGAGGATCATTTGTTTGGCCCGGCGAAGCTTGAAGGATCAATTCCTCCGTACCCCGAAAAGTAATAAAATGTTTTCAAGGTCCCTTTCCAATCATCTTAGGCGCTCTCGCTCTACCTGGTCATCCCAAGGCACAGCGCACATCGTTTTCGGTCTTGTCACGCGATGATTTATGATTCGAGCAACAACCCGAGAACGCGATCGACAGGAAGATGCAGCATAGCATGAGTCCTGTGCTCTCTGTCCCTTCAACATTGAATTCTATTCTTCTGTGTTCGTAAAGCGATCTCAACATAATTGTTGTGTGAGTGCGAGAGGCTGTTCTTTCGCAAGATCCTTTCCCGATTGGTGCCGCCTTGTTACTTCCGGCCCTTCTGGTACACCCGGATGCAACCCCGGAGCCGAGACTGTCTCGAGTTTCCAAATCGAACAAGCATCCGGTCGCTCGACTCCGGATGATGATGATACCTCATAATCGGGACCACTCCTCTCCCTCTAAACTGCTGTTGGTCCATGCTCTGGTGTCGTATCCGGTACATAACTGGCTCGCGCACCCGTCTGGTGACCCACTTCGATCCAAATTTATCCGCCGCCGCCACCGAAGGAAAAATGGCAATGGCCACCGAAGCGCGGTGTTGGCGGTGGCGAAGAAGGGTTTCCCGAAAATTATAATAAAGACTTACCACACAACTGCTGCACGTCTCTTGCGCATTGTTCAATACTCTCGCTTCTCGCTCTTCATACGTGCGCGGACACGCAGGATAAATAAACGTTGGATGATGAAGCATCTCGCGCTCCTCGCAATAGCGGTGGAAATGAAGGAAATTTGGAATGTGCACGCTCCGCGCTCCCCCTTTCGAACTCGAGAACTAAACACACAGACGGAGGACGCAGACAGAGGTCGTCTAAACATGCACCACAATCCCTTTCGATGTGTGCTGTGCTCCTCCTTCTACGGGCATAGAACCGACCCTCAGTTGTTCTATGCTCCTCACCTTCGGGTGAGGTGCATGATGGTGAACCCGCGAGGCTTGTAGGTGAAATACGAGGGCGATCGTCGTGTGTTTATTTATTTTCATTTCCCATTTCTCCCAACGGTCGTCATCAGGCGGCCATGTCAGGCGTGTTCTTCTATGCTGCTGCTGCTGCTAGAGCCCCGATCGCACGTGAGGCGCGCAAACGACGACGACGACGCCGAACCACAAACCGCTTACGCTCTGCTGCAACTCCTCGAGAACGGGTGTGTCGGGAACAACCAACCCAATGTGACCATATGTTGTGCATGGCAGCACAATTCCCAATTACAAACATAAATATTGTTGGTGTGCGCGGTATGGCATGATCTCTCGCTTGCATCTCGCTGTTGTCTTGTCCGTGGACCGGGTGCAGGATGTATTATTTTGGTTCGCTTTATGAAATGTTATTTGTTGGAGGCGACGGTTATGTTCGGGATCATAACTATCGTCGACAAGCCCTCGTCTCGCCACCAACCGGGGGGGATCTGGTAGGATAAATCCGATCGGAAACGATCGTTCATTGGGTAGCTGGTAGGAGGTAGGACCATGTATACCCTTTAGCTACTACCGCAGCCCAGTTGCCAGAGACGTAAAAGACGCAGACACAGACAGACAACAATGCTGTAACGTAAATTGTCTTCCGTGGCCTACGATCGCCAACAGGAATATGGTTCTCGTTCACGATCCTCCCGAAAACCGCAGGCAAAGTGTGCAAAGTAAGACACGAGCGAACCACAAGACTACTGCTGCTGCTGGCACTCCAGACGACCGACTGTGGCGGAAACGATCTACAGTTTCCGCTCCGGTCTCGACGCAGCTAATTGAATCTGAAGACGATGACCGACCGGCCACCACCACCATCTCGCGATGATCATGATCATCAAGCTTTCAAGAGCAGGAACAGCAGCCAAAATGACGACAAATGATGCCAGCAAGAAAGGGGGGCAGCTGCCATCCTCTCTTAACCTTGTTCCTCTTGCTTTTTTTTTTAGACAAAATTGGCGCCGAAGAAGACGATGTTTCAATTTCTCGAATCTCGCTGGATTAGCTTCATTTCCGTTCCACGGGGCGTCGTCCTCTCGACGTCGTCGTCATCGTCGTAACATATTCTCTACGCGTCTTTTGGTCAGACTCTGGACCGTGGACGAGTTTGTTCTCTGCCGCCGGAGCAGCAGCAGCAGCAGCAGCAGCGGCGTGTGTTTTTGTTGCGGTCTTTCATCGATCAATTTCCTTTCTCGCTTTGTTTTTTCTTTTGTTTTTCTTTTTCCTCCAGCCAGTCCTGAGGCTGGCCGAAGGGAAAAATCAGTTCTCGTGTCTGAGACACAGACACACACTGCGGTGGACGACGACGGTTGGTTCGCATCCGCAATATGCAAATATTGCCCCTTAAAGTGGTGCGTGCCGGGTCCGAGCGCCGTCGCCGTCGAAGTGAAGCTCATCATGCTGCTCTCCATCGTTGTGTCCACTTCCTTCACTTGATGATTGGCAAAACGTCGGAAAAGGGCCCCGCTGTGTTTTCCTAATCCAAAATGGTAAAGATATTGTTGGCTCGCAGCTCCCGGGACCTACAAAGGAAGTGAAGGAAGCGGTGAATGCGGTGGTGGACCCTCGATCGAAGGAAGTTCACAAACCACCTATCGGGGTTTTTGCTCCACTTGGGTCCAATGCTTGCGAGCGAGCTGCTGCGCAAGAAGATGTCAAAAATATATGTGGGATAAAAGGAGTTGAAAGGAAGTGATGCTCGCTCCCCGCCAACGACCGGATGGTCGGTGATGGTCATATTATTATTATAATATTTGTTGCTGACCGATATCATCCCTCCCCCGGGGGGCGTTTATCGTGAGCCGCTTATCACATACTTTCGGTCCTTCGTAACCCAATTCAGATCGGTGTATCGGTGTGTATCCCTGGCGAACGAAGATGGGCGAAAAGAAGAAGGGGTCCACACACAGATGCTCGGTTTTTGGAACCCTTTTTGCTCCGATGTTAACGAAGGTGTTGTTGATAAGGGTTCGATGAAAGCTAGATAGCCATTTATAACAATTTGTAAAATATGTGTGCCATCGGGTCACGGGGCGGTATCGTTGGCCCTGGCCCGTTGCGATAGCCTGAATTATGCGAAACATAAAAGCCATAATTATCGGTGATATCGTTCGAATCATGCTGGTGGCTGGTGGCGAGTCGCGAGGACGCCTTTCGACTATCTCTGCAATCAAAAACATCTTTTTGGCCTCTTTGAAAAAAAGGGGGGTTGCGCTGCGCCCACGAAAAGCATCACGCATCAATGCCGTTTCGCTTTGATGGCGCGTCAAGTGGCTGTTTGCTTCTTGCCACCTTTACTTGGTCGGGCATCGAAAAAGCACAGCAGGTGTCTCTGGTTCGCCTCTGGATCGCGGGGACTAACCGCTCGTGGCCAGCAAACCGTATCGAAAGGTGAAAAGAAGGAGAGAAGGGTGTAGCAGGGGTGTATCTGTGTCCAACTGTTCGTTCCGGTTGAGTGAAATTCCTTCGCGAATGGGAAAGAATTGCGGCGCCCTGGTGCTGCTCTTTGGCGCCAAATGCTTGATTCCCGATTCTCAAGATCTCATGGCATTGATCGCGACTTGCTATGATCCGTCCACCGTCACTCTGACTCACTGGCATCAGAATCGGATTAGTTCACCTTTTCCAGGCCGAGGTTGTAGCGGTATTGCGCTTTTCCATCTATCATTTCCACCTCACCGCGAGAAGCACGGCTAAAAGCAGTCGAGGGAGTTTCCCGGAGCCTCATCATGCTCTTGTTGGGGGTGGTGGGCGGATTTTTCCTCCTTCCGCCGCCCCTTGATTTACAACGCAACTCATCATCGTCATCAGTCATCAGACGGTTTGCTGAGGGGGGGTTTAGAGAACGAAAAGAGGAGCAGGAAGAGAAGGTGCCTTACTTTCTACCAGCCGTGACTGGCGGCTAACGGTCACTGAACTCGATTCTTAGCTCCTCTAGCCTCTGGAGGAGGAAGGCGGTTGAGAGATGATCATCCCACATGTCGGAAAAGGGTCGTGAAGCGCGCGGCTAATGTAAACATATGCGCCACACAAAGACAGAGGAAGAGTAATCACTGTTTGTAGCGCTCTTGTTGCTGCTGCTGCTGCGGCACTGATTGCTGGCTGAGGAGTGCCAGCTGGCCAGATGAAGGCGACGACCTTCTTTGTAGCGTCACGGTTTGGGGAGCAGCACAGATAGTGAGGGCGATCCATGTTGTAACCACAGGTGGCTATCATATTCTGGATCTGTAAGTCCGCCTGTTGAACTGATCGAGTCGAAAACATCAATCAGCGCTTGAATGGCCTGTTTTTCGATTAAAATCAAAAGAATAACCATAAAGTGTGCGCGACTGACTGTTCGGATGACGATAAGGTAAACGAAACGGCTTCCTAAAATGGCCACAGCAACGAATACGCCTCGAGAGTTGATAACGAAAAGTTATTGAAAAACGATCATAATGAGTGTCGAATCAATATTTTTTGGTCCAATCAATATTATTTTCTGTTGCTGATAAGTCACTCGCTCTCCCTCCGACTGCTGCTAGCTTCTGGTAATTAGGCTTTAATGTTGGGACAAAATGTCCCAACGTATGCGCCGTAATCGCGCTTCGTCAGATGACCTCGTGGTGATCCCTTATCGCGCCGGTTCGGTTCGATTTCCCCATTTTGATGGCGCGCCACAAGTGTTGTGGTCCAGGGTGAGAGGAAATCGAGGACACTCTACAGTTGAATCATCGTGTATAAGGCCTGTGAGTGCGCACACGTCGTTATGGAATCAGTTTCGATCGATTCGATCCGCACTCCCGTCTCAAATCTGTCCTTCGCTTAACTCCCCCAGAACACCGAGAGAGACACGGTGTCAATGGAGTGATTTACATGTTGTCCCAATAAACTTTAACTCATCCACGGCCCTCGCTCGCCGGGCGTGTGTGGAGCGGGACGATCCAGTCACTTCCATATTCAAAGTTGCCCATTTGTCTATTCAGGTGGCTTTGGGGTAGTTTTCTCGAACCGATTCCGATCGCTCGCCGTCGATGTCGATTTGCGTTGGAGCAATGGCACAATTTACATGTTGCGACTGTACCAACGACGACGACGACGAGGAGAGGGCTCAAGAAAACCATTCGGCGGCCGGCCTATACCCGTGAATGTCACATTTGGAAACGGTAGGCGCGCAGAAGAGTAGTGACCGTTTGAAGGGGTTTGTTTGTCTCAAAATGATCTTGGAACATGTTTGGGGAGCGGAATTGGAAACAAGTCAATTATGCCGAGGATTTCGTTTTTTTGTCTTCCACTCCCGCCTCCCTTGCCCGTATATTTCGTTGCAGCTCCAACGTCAAACGTTAACATGCGGTGCTGTGCTCGATCGACCGACCATATGGTCGGTCGGTCTGTGTGACTTGATGCTTGATGGCGGATTTTGGATGGCGGTTTCAACAAGCTCTATTCTCCAGCCTGCCGTTTCGTGGCTCTGTGTTGTGAGTGACTGGCCACAACAACACACGTCGTGCAGCGCGAGCGAGAGTGCGCGAGCTGTATTAACGCAAACAAATTATGCATTTTAGAGTCCCGCTTGAAACCGGCCCCTGGCGTGCGCACACACAAGATCATCGAGCGAGGGATGGAAGGATGGTGGAAGCGGCGTGTGCGATCGCAAAATTGAGTTTGAGTTTGAGGTGTGCACACGCGGCGTGTTCTATGGACGGCACTCGCGACTGCACAACAACCTTGCGTACGTTCTCCTCCTCCTCAAGTCCTCAAGACTCCGGCGTCCGGGCGAACCAAACACACACATTCTGCTGTGCGTACGTGCGCCGGCATTGGGGGTTCGTGGCCACCGCATGCAGTTTTCGTTAACATTCGCCATGCCGCATGTACCACGATACACACGAACGAACGAGAGAGAGAGAGAAGGGTGACTGGTTGCTTGGCTGTCGATCATGTTTGTTATTTTTGTCTGATGACGGATTAATTAATAATCGATTCGCGTCGTCGTCAGGCGCAGCTGGTTGGTTGGTCGGTCGGCCCGGGGGTTGGGGACCATACGACGACTGATGGGTTTGTTGGTAATTTTTTGTGAGATGGGGCACGCCGCCAGCACGTCATCGACGCTAATGTAATTAAAGCATGTTCGTGCAGTAGTAGCGCAATAGCCGCCGGCATGTCACGCGAGAGCAGCAGCACCAGCAGCAACAGAGAAGATGGAATGAGGAGAATAGAGTCTTTTCCTGCTAGAGCAGAATATCCTCATCATCATCCTCATCACCACCACCATCACCATTCGGTAGACTGCGGTTGCGGGTTAGTCGCCATCGCAACGACGACTGGAGCCGTCTTGAAGGAGCCACCAGAAAAAAAGAGAGCCTCATCTTCGGCGCCAACATTTCCTCCATTCATTAAAGGCCATTTCACTTCCGTTCTTGTGCGGAAAGTGTTGCGTTAGCTCCAATGTCTTTTGAGGGGGTAGTATGGGGAAACAAAAGAAGAAGGGTGTGCCTGCGATGTGAAGGGCAAGAAAGTTCTCAACCTTGAAGAGCCAGGCCCAGCGAGCCGAACTGGCGACGCAGCAGCAGCAATGCTGCAAAAAATGCGAAGTAAAGGTTAAGGCGCAGCAGGAAGGGAAGTTAGTCGAAAATAAGAAACTCAAGAACCGGAAAAGGCACACGCACGCACGCACGCACAGGTCAGCAATGACCGCAAGTCCCGTTCGTTGCTTCTTTTGCGAACCCCCCAACACCGCACGTAGTGGAACTGGATGCTCGCTTCGATCACTTGGTTTTTTGGGCAGAAATTTGAGAAAAATTATCATCGAGGTTTATTTTTCCTCTTGTTGATGCTGCTATTGCGTGTGGCCGCTCTCGTTCCTCCTATCTATGGATATCATAGCTCCCAAATTGCCAAACGTCACGTTCGCTTCGTGCCGTTTTTTGGATTTCTTTCTGGCGCTAGCGAGAGCAACACACGAAAGAGGAGATACTGGAATAAATAATAAGACATCTTATGGTTGCTGCGCGGCTGCTGATAGAGAGTGTACGGGCAGATTTCGGAATCATGTTGCGGTCAGGAAGTCGAAAGGAAGGGGGGGACCCATCGAGGATGACCTATTGGATCCTCGGCTACAGATATCCGGGCAAGCAAGAGAGCAATCGATTTCCGTCATGTTCTTTGGCTGTATTCAAGTAATTTTCCTAATTGAATTCGTGAATCCGTTCCCTAGTGTTGGTCAACTGTAAACCTTCTTCGAAGGAGTCAACAGAGAAAACGGAAAAAAACTCTGAAGACCAGATGGATAAGATGTTCGGTAGGAAGGCCGGGGAGCCCTGTGAGTAATCATCGATTGGGCCTTCTGCATACAATCTCTTCCACTCTCTTGCCCATTAGTCTGATTGCCATCGGTGGTCGCCACCGGAGTCGGTGAAAGGAAATGCCGTAAACCCCGCTGTCCATGGAGTGCGTTCTAAGAGACTGTATTGCTGCCAACTGGCCATGCTGCTGCCGTTGCTGCTAAGATATGCTGGCAGTGCATATGAGTCATCACGGAATGATGGTGCATTGCAAGAAACATAAGACGAGTAGGGGGGTCTAGTTTCGAATTTGTTCAAACCGGGAATTTACGTGATTCACAACCAGCGCGCGCAAGCAGCTCGTTGCTGCTGGTCAGAACAAGCTGTTGTGTGCGTCCGGATCTCGACAAAGGCACACCGAAAATTACGCTTTGGCTTGTCGATCTGCGGCGACCTTGCCGTTGGGTCAATGTAGCAGCAGAAGCAAAGACCAGCAACACACGTCCACGACGACGACGACTGCTGGATCTTCTGGTCTCCCTCGCCAAGAACCGGTTTTGAACTCGCGACCACCGTGCGCGAAGTGAGTGCAATGCGCGTCGAAGGCAAGTCGATTGCCGGAAGTCTCTCCTGACTTGTGTGTGTGGCTGACATCATTCCAAGAACGCACCCTGTCCAGTATCTCGTCCCGCTCATAGAGAGCCCCGGATGGTTTTGCGTTTTGAGTCTCGCAGGCTCTGCTTATCAACCTGCTACTTTTGCTGCTCTGTCCGGTTCAGCGAAGCTTTTTTCCCCTTGTTGGCTCTGGTGCGTGGCGCGATTCTTGATGGGCACACACGCGGAAAAGCTGTTGTCGGGGGGTGGGAGGGCCATTAGCGGTCATTTGCTTGTTGGTTGGTTGGTGATGTGGAGAGTGGTTTTGCAGACTCTCACGGATCGCGCGCCTTGGGAGGATCGTATGTGAGAACAACCGGGATCGGGCTCTCGAGCTTGGGCTTTTTGATGCCGCGCCTCATCCCGATAGGTTCCACATAATTAATTACTTTGTTTGCTTATGCATGCGCCTCTCTAGGTGGTTCCCTTCGGGGCCTTTTGACGGCACTACTCGACGGCGGCGGCGGCGCGGCCTCTCATTCCACTGTTGTTTGTCGGTTGTGCCCCTTTTTGACGAGGTGGCCTTCTGTCGGAACCTTCCTTTTGGAGTTTGTGTTCCTAGAAGGAGGAACCTGCATCATCGGCGGAGGTCTGGGCTCCGGGAAGAAATCGTGATCCAGAGTGTGTACCCCGGACCGAGGGAGAAGAAGTCAAATTACGCTCCGAGAGGTGTGGTCTCGCGGTCAGCGTAAGGGAGAACGAGATAGAGAGAGGGACGACCAGGATCAATGGCTAGTCATGTAGAACGAGGCTCTAACACAAGAGTGGATATGATTAAATAGAAAGCGTGTCGAAAGGCCTCCGGGGAGACAGAGAGAGACCTTAGCCAGCAAAAAGACAGCTGGAGTTGCAACGATACCGACAGAAAGACCTCCTAGAAGCAGCCTTCACTGTTCGCGCTCTCTCTCGCTCCTTGTCCTCTTGGACGCCTCTTAATCCGCTAATCATAACCCCTCAGCACAAGGGGGCGTCGTTTGTGATTCAATAAACGTCACAGCGCGTCTCCTGTGAGAGTCCGCCCGGCACGGATGGGGTGCGTCCTGTGAGGGGCCGGTATTGCTGCAGGCACGTCGTCGCCGCTCCCCGATTGGATCGGATGTAATTAATTATGCATGTGGAGAGGGCTCTGCCAGATCGCGCTCTAGCCGGTAAGAGGCTTTCGTGAAAGGTGCAGATCGCAAGTGGAAAGTGATCTTCTGCGCGGGATCTTATTTAGGGAAGAATGGCGGCAGAGAGAGGGATAGGGCTGGTGTGCTCTTATCTATATGGTGGTCTTCCAGAGACCGCGCTACTTGGTATGTACACCGTGATGGCGACGCAACTCATCGTCGACTTCGCCGTCGTCGTCCGTGGCCTGTCTGTTTAATCATTCAACACATGTCCCCGTGACGACGATGCCCTGCCTGTGTGTGTAGAGGGCCACGGTCAGGGTCTTCTCTCGCTCTCTTGTGGTCCACTGCGAACCACTTTCTGGGGGTGCGAATGTCAATATACCTTCCGATGAACGCTTTAAAAGACGCGCGCGCGTCATGTGCGTTTCCCCTTTTGGGTTCGAATTGCTCCTCGCTCCTCGCGAGATAATGGTCCCAAGATACCGTAATGCTTCACGTGCGTCGAATTGTGGCAGATCTGTTCCCAATTCCTGCATTGAAGCAGGTGTGTTGTGGACGCACACGTATCCATTACTTCACGTAGAGCAGAGCCGCTTCAAAGTGTGGTCCCTCATACAGTGTGCTGCTGCCCATCTTATCGCCATCGTAACAACGGTGCCGACCGCACCGAAGCCCCGCGATGTCCTCCTCACTACACTACGGCGTGAAGAGGAGATAACCGGGGCCAATGCTGTTGAGTGCCGGTGTTTGAGGGGTATGTGACGGGTTGAATTATGGCAGCGAGGACGCGAGATTAAATAGAGGTCAACTGATACACAGTGCCCGTGCGACGGCTGGTGCTGTTGCTGTTGCCCGTTGATAACACGTTGGCCACAGAGCTCCGGACCGCGACAGCTGCGTAAATAAGGTATGCCAGGAAATCGAAGCTCTCGAGCGCCCTGTTGTAGTGAAGTGTTGTAAGCGCGCGCGAAAGGCAAAAACACAAAACACAGCAAACGTCTTCGATGTGGTGCGCCGGCTGTGTGCATGCATATTGGATGGACCCTGAGCTCTCTCTCTTTCAATCGTGGTTTTGCGTAATCGAGATTAATAACGCTCGGTGGATGATGATGCGCGCGCGCGCGTTGTGTATGTTGCAGGATGATCTAAGAATCTCGCAGCAAAATACAAAACATCTTCAAGTGAAGGGAGGTTGATTTATACTAGAAGGTAGAGGATGATAAGTCACCGATGATGTTGGTGCTGCTGCTGCTCAACGCAAACATTCATCGTGTAGTAGTGATGGAGAAGAGGTGGTGTGTTCCCCCATAAGGTTCTAATTCCACTTCTCGAACACGATTGATAGTCCCCCGGAATGGTGAGCGATGGGAAATCGAGCGGAAAAGTGACAGAAATTAATAGAAAATGTTGATGCCAAGTGACAACCGAAAAATGTGTTCCAATTCCTTCAGTTTTTCTTCCTGTCTGTGAGGAAACAACGACGGGACATGCACGAAAAGAAGGAACAGCTGGCATGTAATGCTACACAGGCAGAGAGCCCGTTTACAAGTGTCAACATCAATCAGCACGAACACACTCACCCGCCTTCACCTCTCGCCCTGTGACCCATAGCCTAACCATCATGCTATTGCCCTGTTCGTGTGAACTTCCTCCTTCCTGCCAGTAGTAACTCCAACGATCCAAAACAAACTCGACTCCGAATTCGTTGTTTGCATGTGTCGAGCTACGACGAACAGCTGTTCGGCAGCCGTTCCGTTACATTCCATCGACCACCGCAGTAAGCAAACCGGAAAGCCGGAACTCCGGAAAGAAGGGCTTAGAAGGAGAGGGATTGATTGAAGCGATCTGCAGTGTAGAGTGCGCTGCAGCCAATGGAATTCGCTTTTGATTCTTGACTCCTGCAGGTTTCAAATTGTGTTACAGTCATTTTGGACGTGTCCTAGTTCTCGGTTTCCGTTGCGGCACTCCATTAGCGAATGCAGTGCGCATTCCGTGTCGATGTGGAGAACGAACTGCCTTCTCTATGCCCATTGCACAATGTTGCTGTAGAGGAGAGTGCTTTGCTTCGAAAGGGAAGATTAATGAAACATCCTTTACACGCGCCGCCATTACCATTGTAATGCTGCTGCGTTAATCCGAATAGTGATCGCCCTGGTGTATAGCCATTGACACTCACTTCTTCACCAATGAAGACGATCATAAATTCATCAATTTCTCGTTCACAACAATGCCTGTTCGTTCGGTTCGAACGGGAGGTAGGGGGCCGTCGTGTGTTGTTTGCAGGTTGTTAGCGTTGAAGGACTACCACATGAGCTGCAGGGAGACGACAGAACCAGAAAGGTCGTCGTCGTCGTCGTCGTCGTGGATCGATCGATCGAAATCGATCACATATTCGTTCGCCCTAGTACGCAGCGATTGCTCGGCAGCAGCAGCAGCACCAGCGGGCAGCGTGACACAATGTGGTTGTTGTTTGAGCCTCGGGGATGGTTGTTGCGGAGGCGCAGCAGCAGTCAGACAGGTTGTTTCTGCTGTCCGGTCCCATATGGTGTGGCCCATCGAGTTGACAGTAATGGTCGCTTGATTGATGATGTTTCGTCAGGGTGGCCAAAACGACGTCTCCGAACGCTGGTCGTCGCGCATCAACAACATGCGCGCGTGTGCGAGGCGAGGCTCAGAGAGTAGAGAGGATGAGTATTGTCTGGAAGAAGCGAGGAGGCGTATCACGACATAATTTCCGAATATTGCCTTTAATTAATCAAATTGGATTCAATGATGATGCTCTCGATGCTTACGATATGCTGGTAGTAGTAGCGAATAGCGATGATGATGATGATGATGATGTTGGTGTGTTCCGTTGCTCCTCCTTTCAATCTTGTAATGGTTTTTACATATTC
>NC_064874.1:88144401-88164401 GCF_943734745.1 Anopheles darlingi
TGCGCGCGTAAGGAGAGGCCGAGGTCAACGGTGAGTGATGGCAAATCGCGGCCAAATATTTATCGAAGGTGACCAGCAGCAGTTTAGTTTGGCTCTCGATATGCTGCTGCTGGCGAGGGTTGGCCTTGCTCTGTATCCCGCGGTAGTCAGCACCAGAAGATAGTGAAGCAAGTTGCGTGTCTCGTTGCGTTTGCTCAAAGCAAACAGACGCGGCCAGAGACTCCGTTTTTCGTTTCGAATTTCGAAATGATTTCAAAAAGGGCAACGCCTCTTTCGGTGTCTTCTGTTGCTGGTGGTCGTTCGTGCGTGAGTTTCTCGTTCGTTCTGTTTCGTTCTTTTCCCGTTTCTGTCATTATCACCATCGGGTTATTCGGCTTTTCCGGCCGTTTTCCACGCGTGGATTTTAACGACTCACTCACTCATCGCCGTGTGGCAATAATAATGCTTAGGTTGCTGCCTCTCTTCGCCGCTTGGGTTCCGAAATGGTAATTTCGCTTTCACAATCACCATCGCCGCCTTCGCCTAGAATGATGATTGTTGTTGTCTTCCCCGGGGTTGCGTGCGCCCTGAGCAGCTTCCGTTCTCACGGAGTCATGTTTTCTGGCACCTCGCAGTAAGAGGCCCGTGCGCGCACGCAGGCAACGCATAAAATCGAAATCATGTGGGAAAAACAGGAAAACCTTCAAAACTTTCCCCCGGTCGTGCGTGCGGTGGTGGCAGTAAAGTTGTCAGTTCGACGTACTAGAGAGAGAGAAAGAGAGTTCGGGTTTCATTTGACGCACGGAAAAAGTAAAAAAAAAGGGACGAAGGGCTCCTCCTCTTGCGGATGGCTTTCGATTCTGTTTAATTCTTTGCGTTGCTTTGCGCGCTGCCTCTGACGGGTTGATTTGGAATTGGAATTCTTTTTTTAGGGAAACAACACTTAATTGGAGAACATTTCCGCCGTTTTTGGGGGGGGCGGGGAGGGGAATTGAAGTTGAAGGTTTTATTGCTTGTTCCTTCCACTTTAATTCGTCGAAAGGAAATCGAGTAGCAAAAGATGATGACGATGATGATGCGTACGATCGAGACAACCCTTGCGCCTCATCGGCACCACCACACCACATAGAACGACTCGACTGGACTCGTTTACGCATAGAAGGCGGAAGTAGCTGCGGCCATTCTCCGAGGCTGATGAGAGAGAATTTTTAATGCATCGTCGAGCATTGAAATGGTTTTTATGCTTCCAGAACGACGATGACGATAGTGCTAGGCGCTCGCGCACGCGCTTGCCCTGGAAAAACGATAAAAACCTGGCCACGGACACCGACCGCCATTCCTTTCTTGCAACCGAACTTCGGAGACGGAGGAGAACTCGATCTAGGAATATAATTATTGTCCTCTGTTCGATTCCAAGACCGCTAGCGGCGGGTCCCCGCTCATTATGTATGATTGATCACGTCCACCGTGACATATCCACGCACACACATGCGCTCCAGACACACATACGGACAGGGACCGGATCATGATGATTGCCGATCGCGCACTCGGCTGATGTTTGATCTTACGTCAGGTCGCTCCAATCGCGGTGCATGAGGTTTCCATTCTCAGCTCGAACTCAGCTACTGGTCGACCGAGGTAAGGGGGTTCGTGGGCACAAATTGTTGCCTAATTGAATTCATTAACCTCCAGCCTCTCTCGTGTGTGTGGTTCAGATTGCGAGCGCCACGACGCGACCGCTTGTTTGTCGCCACTGTGTGCGCCACTAATTCGCACTTGTGCGTGCGTGTGCTACTCCCTGTGATAACCGCCATTTTGTGCGCTCCAATCGTTGCGTGCGCGTGTATATGACTAATGGCAATTGGTATGTTGTGCCGCAGCGAAACCCCGAACTGAACTGCTGCTGCTGCACTGATTGCTGCTCTCCGAAAATGTCCTGCAGATGCAAAAGACATGTAACATGTAGAGGGTAGGGATGGTAACCACTTATCTCAAGCTCCACTCTCCCTCTTCTCTATTCTCTAAGCGTAATATCAGCGCCCCAGACGAGTCTTTGATTTGCAGTTAAGAGCGGCTTGTGAGGTAATAGTCCGTGGTCCGCGATCTCCCGCTGTTACAATAACTGGTGGCGGCTGTGACGACCAGAGGGGAGAGGACTGCATTAGTAGCGGCGTGTGGACATTTGCATATGTCGCGCGCGGCACACACGGTCCAGCACCTTCTCGCTGGTGGCGTGTGATCGTGGAGCACGAAATTAGCTTCATCATTATCATCACACGGAGCGGAGTCCAATCCATTCCAAAGGAGCTCTCAAACCACTTATCAGATCTCAAACGGCTGCTGCTGCTGCTGTTGCTGCTGTGTGGTAGTCAAGAAAGTGCCGCCGACACCATCGTCGAGTGTCTGTTTTTCGCCTTCGCTTTGAATCGCAATGCGATGATATGCGCGAAATCGCAAGACTTCAACGCTTACAGCGGCGACGAAAGGGCGAATGACAGTGAACTCCATTATATCTATATATCTGGTTCAGCATCAGCGTGTAGCAAAGGTGAAAACGGAAAAAGAAGATCATGCTGTGATGGGTGCGTGTACCATATGCTGCCGTGTGATTCATCTGCCAGTCAGCCAGCCAGCCAGCTGCATCTCTCAGCAGCAGCAGCAGCAGCAGCAGCAGCAGCAGCAGCATACCTTTCGCTCCTTTCTTCTGTCGCTCTTTAATGCTCTCTTTTGCGCGACTTCCCTCTCCTCGGGGGGGTTGCGGTGCTTACCAGATGTTGGTCGAAAACCGCAAAACCCCGGGAATGCTTCTTCTCGAGCGCAACATATGACAACGAACTGGCGCTCGCTTCACACGCTGATCCGATGTGATGTGTGTTGTGATATTGTTTACTCTAACTACCTCGGCGTGTGCACACGACGACGACCCCCGGGAGAGAGATGGACCATGATGAGATTTGGAATTTATGCTCGGCCACGGGTTTTTTTTTGTTGTACTACTCCCCCCGTATGTTGCAGCAGGTTTTGGCTACTACCGTTGGGTGTTGGGTGTGTGTACCATGGATGACATAAAATCTCTCGAATCACCCCGTAAAGAGGTGTGAAGGTTGCGGACAGAAGAAGAAGAGGGAAGAAGGTATGCGCCAGATGAGACGAAGAAGGCGAAGAAGCTGGTCTGATGGTTATGCATGCGAACTGAAAGCATCTGGACCCCTCCTAGGGGGGTGTCGCAGAAGCAGAGCAGAGATTTGTTTTTTTTTCTACATTTACGCTGCGGCTTCTGCAAATTGCAGTAGCATACACAGAGTGTGTATCGGAGTGTGTGTGTGTGTAATGATGATTTATAATCCTTCCAAATGTGTTGTGTCTTTTGACGCTCAGCATAACTCTCGTGTGGCGTGTCTTTGGCCTGTCGTGAACCATAACCAGCTAATGGGTGTTGGGCAATTAAGCAATTCTTTTTCCTTCAAACTGAACAGTGTCCCAGTGCGAGTAGCCAAGCACCGAGCCCTTTCACGGGTCTGTTGACCTTCGCTGATGATTTTGTATTTCCAGAAAAAAAGGTCGTCATTACCGACGACGACGACAGAAGGTAATATGCGCCGTCGTTCAAAATTTGGAACGGGCCTCTTTCGAGTAGCCGAGCTGCATTCAATGGCTAAGAGGATTTGTTTATTATTTCACCCAAAAACCAAACGGCTCGCAAACGATGTGCTTCTCTGTGCCTTCCTGAAGGTCTCTTCACAAATGCGCTGTGCTGCCTGCCTCTTTGCGTTAACCGAGACCTAAATACATTCGAAATCCTCGTCTCTCTGTCGCTAACGTCAGTCACCGAGATTTGAAGATTTTACTTTCGATTTGCTTTCGGCATGTACCATAGACCTTCTACTTGGCTTGGCATCTTCTCGGTTTCATAATCCAATTTTTCATAAAGCGCGCACCACCGATGGTGCTGCTTTGTGATGCTGCTGCTTGATTGGTTTTCTTCGTGCTACGCTAACGATCCGCATCGTCCCACGTGTGTTGTGGTGCCCATCTCGTTGGCATAGAGCGCTGGCAGCAGCTGCTGCCCCGACCTTCCGTCCTCCGTGTTGTAAGGTTTGGATGCTGCGCGACAAATGAACTTCCTACGAGAGAACTCCATGTGCGGTTGTTCGTTGCGATGCGATGCTATGCTGTTCTCTTCTTCTAACCTCCTCAAGGGATTTGTGACGCATGCCCGCCCGATTGCGTTCGTATGCTGGGCATGTGCCCTGGTCGAAGTCATGGACAAAACGAGAGAGAGAGAAGGGACGGACGGACGGACGGGACCACACACTGTTGCCAGGGAGGAAGGGAGGTTGTATGTTGTAAACATACGAACAACGGATGTGGATTGATTTAGTTGTTCGAGGCCCGTATGGAGCCCCGTGCGTCGTCGTCATTGATGGCCTCGTGAATGGATTAACCATAGCTGGTGGCAGCAGCTGGCCCCAGCAGCTGACCGCAACCACAGCCGCGCCGAGGCTTATGTCCGCTGTCATGTCAGGCGTTATCAGACCTGCGGGGGAACACACACACACACACCTCGCCCGCGCGGTGTCAAGATTGGTCAACCGAAGATCAAACCAAACAAAAAAAAAATCTTTATTCGAGCCCGTTATTCAGATTTACCTCGCAGCAGTGGTTGGCCCTAAAAGATTCAGATGCCATTAGGGGCGAGATCATAAAATTACTGATCGCGCCCCCCTCTCCCGCAAGTGATGATCGACGAATCTTGATTTTGTGAAACTGCAATAAAACCAAATGCTTTGGCGTGAAATAGGAAATGCATTTTATGAATTGTTGGTTTCATTAACGTGCGGGGTAGAAGATAGAGGGGATCGTAAAATGCAAATTCGGTCAACAGCTCTGATTCCGCACGAATCACACACACTCACACACACCACGAGAGGCGTGTCGATCATTTGGAATTGAGGATTGCGCAATGTTTACTTTTGAGTTTAACATGTATTTGCATAAGAAGCTAGCTGATGATAATGCGGCGAGAATCTTATTACGAAACTGATGTCACAGCAGTGCTGTTTATGAAAAAAATCGTTCAACGCGATCTTGCGCGCCGATCTTTTCGTGATCGGTCGCTGTTGCTCGTGTAATGAAATATATGTTAATCGAATTAATGATGGCGTGCTGCTGCAGCAGTTGAGCAAAGGAATTGCGCCGCCATCCGGTGCCAAACACACACACACGCATGCACTCTCATCTTTATGCTTCACCAGCGGGGGGTAGTCCACTAAATTACCGCGGTTACCCACAATCCCTTTTTTGGAAAATCCATAAAAAAAAACAATCTGCGTGCTTCGCGGCCGGTCTCTGGTGTGCTGATTATTTGGAAGTATTTTTCATATTACCCTGTCTGTTGTCCCAACTCCGTTGGTGGGGCGGGGGGTTGGTGCCAAATCGAAATAAATAATGCCGGTGCCAATGACGATGACATGGTTTATCATGCTTTTGAGGCTAGTGAGCATTAACACACTGCACTGCGTGCTCTTCGGTGAGTCTGAGCTGCAATCAGAAGAGGGAGAGGTGCATTGGTGCACGCGCAAAAAACGTAAGGAGAGTCGTCATTAAAAACTATTAACCTTTCGAGTAGGGCTTCTGCGTGCATTTCTCAGAGAGGTAGCAGCGGAGGAGAAGGAGGAGGAGGAGGGCGCACGCAGTTGCAAAACGATCAACGAGCACCCCGATAAGCTTCCCGAAAATCTGACACTGATGCCAAAAAATGAACAATTTTCCGTTGATGCTCGTTGCTTCGCATCGTTTCTTAATCGCGTTTCGTGTTTGCGGGGGGAGGGAGCCGCCGGCAGAGAAACCGATTAAACCCAATTTACAAGCCTCCTCGCAACTCTTCCCCCCCTTCTTTAACAAATCACGGAGAGGGTGTAGGAACCACCAGAAACCGAGTAGCATGTTTTTTGAGAGTTCTTTTTTTTTCTTCGTCCGCCGTGTGCATCCATCCTCGGTGTGGTTGTCTTTTTTAACGAATGAGGTCTTTGGTCACGAACAGCTAACGATCTTGTAGAGCATAAATTTAAGCGTCAGAAAGCGCGAGGGGGAGAGAGCGCGAGGAGTCGAGTGCGTGATTTTTTCGATGCCTCTCGGCAGCGGCAGTGTTGAGATCGGCTCCCCGTTTTGCTGTTGATGTTGCTGCTTGCGTTTGGTTGGCCATATCTTATGCCGTGCGCCCGTTGGTGCTCCGTTGAACTATTAACCTGTCAAGCACACTCCGCGCTAACCGAAATATCGATTATTGGATTGTGGTCCGTCAGCCAGTGACGCCCGGGAACCGACGACCTCCCTATCTCTAATGTTGAAGCAATTTATAACCCGGTTGAACTTTGGGGCGGTGGACTGGAAACTCAGCCTTTCGTTCACCTTTTCGATGTCCAGCTATGAAGGGGTGGAAGAGAGAGTGAGAACTGGGAAATTGAAGTGGACACAATGGAGGGCGTGAAACTACCGGTCAGCCACCAGTAGCAGCTGTGGACACGTCGGTAGCGCCCGGATGTCAGTAGTAACGATCCACGAGCAACGAGTGATCAACCCTTAGACGGTGATAGTTGGACCGCCATTAGCGATTGTCGGTTAGCCTTTTTTAGCACGTGACAGATTTATTTCGGGTTTGCCTCGCTGTGCCAACTACAAATCGGGCAGCTAATTATCCCGCGGTGGTGGGGCTTTTCGGGTTGGAGGTCCAATATGCGCGTCGTTGTTATGCTGCTGCTGCTGCTGCTGAATTATCTAATCGTAAAACTCGATCAGAGAGACACTCACACTCCATTCCTCTCAGCTGACGACGGGTCGCGTCAAGGGGTCGTTACGTGTGTGAGATTTGGTTTGCGTGATCGCGCCCCTCGCGCGCGAAGTTCGAGCATAATTTTTCGGGGGAATGGCCCCGCTAGAGACAGCGGTTTGACAGTTGACTAAATGTTTAATTAATTATTGGCAAATAGCGTTCGTTTTAGAGGACTAATGAAAGTTGTCAGTCGGAGAGCAGCACTCTAACCCCTAATGTGGACTAATTCATAGGACCTCCAAAACAGTCGCCGTCTTTTTCTTCGATCAACAATTCAAACCGTCCTTTAGTGTCAAGGGAAGAAGGAGAAGAAGGCTCGTTGTGAGTATAGCTAACAAGCGATCGAGAGTGAGTGATCCCCTCCCGGAGTGACCTGTCAAACCGTGGTGTGCACGATGACGCGCCAGGTTGCGTAGGTCGCGAGCCATTCGCGATCGCATTCAACGATCATCATGAACTGGAGGAACCGAAGATCTGCTGCTTGTTGTGCACAGGAAGGAAGGGCACAGCAAAAAAAGGGAGTAATTATTTGCTGCTCTCCACGGCCATGATTTGCTGATTATTTGTTCACGATCACCTTGATCCCTGGCATGGGAAGAGCTGCTGCTGCCGCTGCCGATGACAGTGTGGTGGGCGTCATCGCCTTCGATTGTGTGGAATGCTCTCGAAGTCGCGACAGAATGCAGACGTTCTAGGACGGTGGTGGTGACCATGTCCACTGCGGCGTGTAGGCGTAGTCGGGGTGTCCCAGAGGTCAGTTACACTTCATGCGTCGAGGATCGAGTCTACCTAGCTCGCGAACGACGATCGCGGCGACTAGTCGCGGGGACAATCGAATCGAAACGCCGCGCCACTGACCGTGATATGTCTCGAGACAGCATACCACGACACGTTGGACACTTAAAAGACCCCCCCTCCCCCTCCTGCGCCTCTCGTACCTCTTAGGTGACACTCCTAGAAGGTGCTCCTAGAGTGTTCACACACACACAATCGTTGCGCGCGCCCTACGCGTGATGCTGCTGCTAGGAGCGGGAGTAGGAGGAAAGTACGGCGGACGGCCAGAGAGTCCCTTGCCCCTCGTTCTGTCATCTCGTCTCGGTGATCGCGCGTGAACAACACATTTCACGCGCGGACCGCGTGCGGACGTGTTGCATGCAGCGCAGTTTATGTTTTAATTTCCACGAGAATATCGCGATCGTCGTCGTCGTCGTTGCGTCGCCGATTCACTAAGGAACGAGTGTTCCCTTCCACAAACGCGGTTGTTGTGCCATCGAAGGGTGGGGGGGCGTAGGAAGGTCGATTTCTGTTACATTCAAGGAACAAGGAAGCAACACAGCAGCAGCGCCAAGACGCCTAAACGCACACACACAAACACACTGTCGCTTATGAGGGTACATCACGCACTCGCGAGAGATTTACGATATCGGGGACCCTCGATCCGATTGAAAGCCAGCCGCAGGCAGCGACTCAGGATGTCAGGACAAAACCAACGACATAATTTATGGGACGTCGGTTTTTTAGTTCATTTAGCCGTGATCCCAGTGTTGTGCCCCAACATAAAACACCTTAACGCTGCGGATACGGCTTTTGAGCGCGCGTTGAGCTTCTTGCGTTAGAAAGTGTGTTTAATGATGGAAGCGCTCTGGTGCAGCTTTTTAGACACTCCTCGTGCTGTCAATACGCGACCGAACCATTGCGACGTGTCGTCCATTGTGTGCTTCGCTTTAGTTTCACCAACCTCCTACGTTTCAGACATCAGGAGGAAGGCACATTGTTGCGCCTGTGGTTGCAATTTATCGCTTTTAAATGGTCGCGCTCATCGTTCGTGTATCGTTCCGGTGCCGGTGACGGGGACTGACAACTCATCCATCTCATGTCGCAGATGGCTGGTTGGACCACCGAAAACCATCCATCAAAAATCCTACGCATATCACGGGCCATGTGTGTGCGCGCGTTCCCGTTTGCTGCTTTCCTCCATGTTCACTGATGGTTCATCATTCGCGCGCGGCGGTCAGAAGGAGATGTTTGCCGCCAACAAAGTGGTCGTGTGGGCCACGCCGGCCATTTGACAGGTCGCGGTGGTCGCGTGCATAATGCTGCTGCAACTACAAAAAGGGGGTACAGCGGGTGGCAGCATGAATTCTGCAGCAAACACAAATCATTCTCGCAAATCATCATCCATATTTCCTCTTCTCTGGTCGTCGCGCGGTGTCGAGCTGTCATCCGGTGGTTGTATTTCCGCTTCTGTCATCTGTGTGGTTCGGTTGTGTTTTGCCAATTTCGGACGAGATGAGCGTGGCAAGAAGACGCACACACATACTGCACGTAAAAGAAGAAGGCGTTGCGTAGGTTGGTCGAATGGCGCGGCGGTGGCTATGTTGGAGCAAATTGCATCCTACACCACCGTCGAGAAGAAACAGGGACCACATCTCCATTCAGCAGCTCGTTAGCAGATGAGATGCTCCAGCTGATCCGCTTCCAACATCCGCTTAGAAGTAGAATAGAGAGGGAATGTTCTATTCTCGTGCGCACTGTGTCTTCGTTTCATCGAAACGGGCTGCGATGAATGCAACAATAGAGCTCCCGCCGCTTCTAGGCCAACGCGAGTCAGGAAGCTGACGATTAAAGTTACGCAATTAAAACGGGGGCCGCCAGATCGGCATCTTCTCCTCGCGAAAGAAAAGGAACACACAAACATAAACACAAACACTGACCCCCATATGTGTGGATGCTGCTCTCTCGACGCTCCACAAAATGCCGACCGAACCAATAAACGATGAATGCTAATTAGAGGCAATCAAAAACAATAAACAGAACAATAATCGCTGATTGTTTGTAATTTTCATCTCGACCGCGCTCGAGAGAGAGACTCCGTCGTTGTTCGGCGAGGTTTAGGGGCGCGGCGGTTCCGTGATGCCAATTGGGAGGCCTGAATTGGAGGGAAACGATCATCGAGATGATGTGCCGTTGCCGTGAAGATTATGCACGATCGAAAACAATCGGCGCATCGTCAGACAGGCAATCAGCTGACGCTCTCTCAGGTGGTGTCCACAGCAGCAGCACCCCTTACTGTATGGTGGATGCTGTGTGATGATCGCGTGCGCACATCTTTACCGAACTTGTGACATACTCCCTACAAGGTGAACCCGGGGGAGAAGAAGAAGAAACAGGTCGTATGGTGTGATTGTTGGACGGTAATTTACGAGAAATTTCTCTCCCATCGATCGCGTGCGTGTGCCGCGCTATTTGCGAAGCGCTTGAACTGAACGCTCGCAGTCTGTCTCCCGCTAAACGATAATGATCTTAACGGTCTGACCTCACTGAATCTTGGGACCGCTACTGCCAGTGGAGAGGAAGGGCTGCTGCTGGGAAGTAATGGCGTTCAACACATTGTTGTAGACTCCGTTAAGATAGCGAACGACAACACTCCCGGTGCTTAGGTTTGTCGAACGAATGGCGCGCTCCGGTCGAGACTCGTACCACCGAACTCTCCATCGTCCAACCGTGTGGTGTATTACTCGTGACAAGCGTGGCGAAAAAGTGACATTTTTGCGCATTCATTCATAAGAGGAAGTCGTCTAAACGTTTGTGAATTTATTTCCTGCTACTGCTACTACTCTAACGAACACACTCAACACAACTAACACTCTCTGTCTTTTCCTCTCTTTTCCTCTCGTTTCAGGTGAGTTATGAGTTGTTTATTCGTTTGTGCTTCCGTGTGCGAGACAGTGGAGGCGGTTTCAGTTTATGCACATTTGTACGTTGGGCTCTCTGGGGCCCTCTGGGGTGTGTCTATATATATGTCCGCCTTTTGGTCCTTTGGTTTGGAAGCCAACTGTGCAAACGATCGATTTCATTTCTCATTCTTCTCGGCGACTGCGCGCGACTTGTAAGTAGATCAACATGGAAATTAATAACGACAACAGCAGCAGCAGCAGCAGCGAGCGAGTACAACGCACTGCAACGAGTGGCGGCGTTATGGAGTTTGCTGTTGCAACACGAGGAACTATCGTAAACCCCTTGCTGTATACTCTGGTACTGTGCTACCTAATCTCACTAGACACGAGTCAAATTGTTCGAACACCAATCCCCCTTTCGGGGTGGTGTCTCTGAGTAATTGGACACCGTTTTGACGCTCCTTTCCGCTTTGCGCCGTTTCGTGTCCATTCGTTGTTTCCGCGTGAAATCGTGCGTAAAGAAATATCCCCCATCCTTTTGCTGCGTCGTCATTTGCACATCACCGTGGTGATGCATCCCCAGCCCGAGTGATGGCCACTTCCTGTTTTCTTCTGTTACACTCACTGTTCGCATGGAGATGATCTCCTTCGCGAAGCGCGCAAGACATGGCGATGATCATGATGCCGAGGGTGTCGAAAACAAGTCAAACAATTTTTTTTTTGGGGTAATTTCCTGTTCATCCGGTATTTCTTGGAAGTTCCTTGGCTTGCGGTTCCGCGGATTCTGATGAAACCAGCCGTATCCAATGCGCGACAGGAAAGGAACGATATCGAAAATTCAACGGATGGATTCCATTCAGGTTCTTAGAAGAACCTTCCAAAAACCGATCATCGTTCGTTCTGATTCTCGTGCAGAAGAAGAACAAGAGCTTTAACTGTTTTGAATAACGCTATCCCACGTCTTTTTTCGATTCTTCTCGCTGTTCCTGTGGAAGTATCAAGGTTTTTTTTTGCGTTTGAAGCTGCTCAATGGCTTCATGGTGGCACGTGCCTCGTTTCCGTGCCCCCCAAAAACAACGCACCCGCAGCTTTTTAACGGCTTAACCGGGGGGCGCGTCCAGCTGACGAATCGAAGATGATTTCGTGCGCGTGGTTTTGTGGTAACCCTACCCGTGCTCCGTGTGCTTCTGACGATGATGATGATGATGTCATTTGGTGGAATATCATAAAATTCGATCGATTTGGTTATGGATACGCGCAATCGCGACCACACCACGCGCGAACGATCCAATACTTCCCGCTCGCGGATGAAGACGTTTTCCGGATGCGCGTTTTTTTTATCTGGGGAGAGGGAGAATGGAATGCCACATTTTTATCGCTTTTTCGTCTTGTCGAGTGTCGAATTAAGCGATTCGTACTCTGCGATTGCTGCGCTCTTTAATCTGCTGCTGCCATAAGACCGGAGACGACACGGTTTATGAGGCTTTTGAGGTGTGTTTTCAAATTCATTTATTCCTTATCTCATTTACAGACAAACCAAAACAGTAGGTTTTTAAAGTAGCTTTTGGGGTGTGATGTTTGGAAAAGTTTTTTTTAATGATACTTTTTTATGTTTACCCATTTTTGGTGCAGCAGACGATTGTGTGTTCGCCTACACGAATCCTCACTGTCACTCTCTCCCTCTCTCTTTCTGTCTTTTCCTTTCCCTTATCATCACACTTTATTGCTTTGAAACGGTTTACAATGCAAAGGATGGCATCTTTGTTCGTCAGCCAGGCAGTCAGCCAGCGCTTCCTCTCTCGAAGATAATGGCGAGATTATATAAATGAAGTCAATTATGTGTTCCAGACCATCTCCCTCTCTGCGGTTTTGCCGCCTGCTGATGCTGCTGATGCTACGGGCGCTGGCATATGCTTCGAGTACCGTTGCGCCACTAAGAGCCATTTGCCATTTTTATGACGATTGTGTGTGCTACTGCTTTATGCTCCCGGGGGCTTCTCTACAGCATCCATCCTGCAGCAGGGCCTGAAAGCAGAGTCCCCCCGCTAGCCCCTCCGGTCTCGCACGTCCCTTTCTAGGGTTGCGGTTTGCCCGCTCATCATCATGGGCCAAGCGAATGGATCATTTAAGTTTTCGATTTGGAATGAAAGAATCCCTCGATGATGATGGCCGAGAGGAAGAAGAAGGGGAGAGGAGCATTAGTGTTGGCGTCGCGCGGTCGCGCACTGTATGGCACCAGCATAAGTCCAAGGTCAGATTAGTTCTTCATCACTCTCTCGAGGCACAATTCTAACCTTTATTCTTGCTCAGCGTACCAGCAAAAAAAACCCCTTGGAACTCCTCCGGACTTGGGACTGCCTGGAGGCTGTTGGCGAGCTCTCTACGCCTTGCTAAGCATCACCACCGGGACGCAGAATGGAAACCTTTCTTCGTGCTCCCTAATGGGCGGCTCGCTTCTTCTGGAAACGACCGCTCTGTGGCCTTTGGAGCATAAAACCTAGGAGGCCCTCTTTACAGGCCTCGGGGCCGTGTGGTTTGGCTGTGGCTTCTTCTTTTCTCTTCTGTCTCGCCGGCGACAATGTGCGAATACGCTCTCTCGCTATTTACCGGAGACGGAAGTGGACGGACGCAACGGAAAGGTTGGCTGTTGGTTGGTGAGAGATCGCGCGCGACGGTCGCCGATTATGTTTTCTGGCGAAATTTCCACCTCATTAGCGCGCGTATCTTCGCCTCGCGGGACCGAGCGGGCGCTCTGGTTAAAGATAATCACCATCCGGTGGCAGCCGCCGGTAGCTAACCGCCGTCGGGATCGCGCTCCACAAGACCAGACCACCACTGTACACAGAGCCTATGCCAACAACCGTTTGCCGTTTGACGCCAGAGCAGCTCGTGATTTGATATCGAATAAAGAGATCATCCCGCGGTGCTGGTTTCGTCGCTCTAAAAGCAGATGAAGTGGAATGAAGCAGCAGCGGCAGCAACGAAGAGAGAGAGAGAGAGAGGGTCTCATTCAATTTGTGTTTCCTGCGGTAAGGCGGAAGAAGAGGATTTCAAGAGGAAAGGCTTATATAGTTCGGTTTTATTCCGCGTTACTGCACACACCAAGCATAGTCTTTTGTCTGTTTGTGGTTTGAGCGAGAATCGAACATCGGTCTGGTCGCGCCCTAAGCGCTGAGCCACAAACGCTTGTGACAGCTTTTGAATGAGAAAGGGGCCTTCTAGAAGAGCAATTTATATCACTTAACCGCACCCGGCAAAAGAGGAGAGACTCATCATTCTCATCCAACGCATCTGCAGTGCAGCGCAACAGCAGCAGCATCATGGGTTTTGTGGCCAAGTTCACGGTCGGTTTATGTGCCGCGCCGCCGTCGTGCAGCGAGCTTTGCAAGATAAGTTTCCAATTTGCATATAATGAAAAGACACTCACAAGGGACGGGGCCGGTCGAAGAAGGTGTTTAACCGATTCCAGAGCTATGCTATGCTATGCATGCTGGTTGGTGGTGATCATCTTGCAAACTCGCAAATCATCCTCTCCGATCCACGCCTCGGGTGGTAACGTATCATCAGCAGCAGCGGCGGGGCCTTTCCTAGTCCTACTCCTACTTCTCCCTCTGCTTGCACCCGGGGAATGGATGGGACTTATGGTTGCATATGGTGCATTTTAATGGATTTGCCTTCTTTTTAGCCTTTTTCGCGCAGAAGAGAGTATAAACAACACGATCTTGGTGGCGTGGTCTGTGGTGTGGCCACCCAATGATGAAACGCATCCCCTTGGATCTCTTCACACCGCTGCCGGTGCTCACTCCACACCTCGATCGAGCGGCGATTGTGTTCCCGTTCCATTAATGCGATGAAGCTGATGTGCATTCCTAATATTTGTTCAAACATCAAAGACACTCTCTGAGGGAAGGAGGAGGCGACCGGCGAGCCAGGGCTTGGTCCGAGAGCCGGTCAGTCGGAGGAAACCTGGCGAGATCCGATTAGCTACGTGGGTTTTCGAGCTCTAGTGGCGGCCCATGACGATGACGCGTGACACGTGCGGAGCGAAGAAAGAGCACGCTCTTCACGCCTCGGGCTACTCAGCCACTTGGTGATGAAGCGCGCGCGCGCTCGCTCGCTACCTCTTCATCTGCGATTGCGGCAATTCCTTATATTTTGTTATGGTTTTCGGGTTGGTGGTTCCGCATAACCGGAGCCGGCAAGCTGTCTAGTCGTGTAACGGAACGGACGCGCGCCACGCAAACACACTCACACGGACGTTCGCTTGCTCTGATTTATACGGCATCCCGAGATCCGCTATTTACGGTCCATTGGAGCGCCCAGGCTCTAGGTCACCTCGTCCCGTCTGTGGCGGTAGAAGAAAGCCAAGGGCTGTGGTGTGTGTCGGTCGGTCGGTCGCGCTCTTTCTCCGGACATTGTTTTGACATGTTTCCGATCCAATGATGAAGCTGTTTTGCGTGCGGTTGTGTGTATGTTCTGTTGTCTGTTGTGGTCTAGCGAGTGAGATCGGATCGAACCGATCGATCGATCGCAGCAACGCGCAGCACCGACTTGCGATCAGATTACGTCGATCGAGGGACCACCACCATCGCGCGCTGCTGCGAGGTGTCTCGAGGAGATCACCTTACAATCCGTGTCGGATGCGTTTCTCGAAATGTGATCGATCGGTGATGGTGGAGGTGGTGGTTGATCGACATGTCCGCAACGCGAGAGATCAGTTCGAGTGGCCATTACGGGGAGGGGGGCGACGCCGCGTAGTGCTTAGATTTATGGTCGTCCATTGTGGAATGTCGAAATGCTTATTTTGGTGGCCACAAGAGGGTTTGTGGAAAGTAGTCTGCATCCGGCGATCGGAGTCCGGATCCGTCGGTTCGGTTCTGCAGTAAATCAGCGAGCACCAGCGTAGAGTGGAGAGAGGATCACTCTAATACCTCCGTGCACTCTCCTCATGACGGAAGTGGCAGCCGGTTTCCGATCGGGTGATCATCGTCGTTGGCACCTCTCCAGCATTTCCGTCGCGCGCCGCGCAGCACTGTTGTTGTGTTGTGTGGCTGTGCGTAATCCAAAGGTCTCCACATCTAACCTATAGATATCGAGGTTGCGATCCGATGGCATTAAGCGACGCGAACAGCAATCTTCTATCGCGAGATGGCGCGACGTCTACTACTACTGCGCTGGAAGAGAGGTATCATTAGCTAAAAGCGACTCTCGTTCGAGCGTTCCTTTCGTTGAACCTTTCATATAGTAGCACCACGCAGCGTGCACCAAACGCCGCCGAACCTATTACGTCGAGGGCACCGCGTGCTAAGACGATCAAATGAAGGGCTTTCAGTATCCGTTAGTGAAGGCACACCGGCGCCGCTCGTGCAGCAGTGACGCTTAACTCACCTCACTCCCGAGATAATCGGTCATAATCATACGATTTGTCGGCAGTAAATAAGCGCAGATCCTCGGTGTCTGTGTGGTGTACGTCGCCACTCGCACGTCCTGTATGATGCATTCGTATGTTGAGCCCCGTGTTTAATCTCTATTGGATTGGCTTGTGTGGCGAGAGCGAGCTTATCATGTTGCGGCAATTTGCGGGATTGTAAAATCTCATTTAACGCACGCAAAATGCGGTGCTGCTTATCGGGGGCCGTCGCGTCCGAAAAAGCATCCCAATTTTGACAGCCGACATCCGCCGACACCGGGGAGGACATTTTTCGTGGAATTTGCGTTTGGAATTTCATATGTTGGATGAGCCGGCCCACCCAGCAAACCCATTGCCGCCATGTCAAGGTTATCATCGCCAGCCGGAATATGGTGGATCACTGCGCGTCGTTGACCCCTCAGTCTGACCAGGATGAACCCGCGAAACAGCTCATTGAACATGCAAAATGGCTTTTTTGTGTGGCATTCTCGTCCGGGTTCTTGGCACACGCACCGCACGCCCAGTGTTTGTAACAACACCGGCAACATAACGGCCACCACCAGCAGCAACAGTAACCGTGACATCAATCGGGTGCGGCTCGTGGTGTAGTTAACCTTTTGACGTGCCCCTCTCCCTCATGTTGTGCGAAGGGGGTGGCACCAGAACGGACTAGGAAGTGGGGAGTTTTGATGGAAAATGAAGATCTAGTGAAAGCATCACCGACACCGGAAGGAGCGTGAGTGCGTTTTGGGCGTTCCTCTCACTCACTTCTGTCGACGTGATTTGAATATCAAAGGGACCAGAATGTACCGGACATCATCAACGGCAACAAGGCTTTTGCACACATACAGACCCTGTTGTTGCTAGCGCCCATAAAACGTAGGAAATGTTTTCGTTTAATTCACGATGAAAAAGGGAGAAAATTGGAGGAGGGAGAGAAGTTCAATCCGTCCAGCATTCGTTCTGCACACAACCCTTGAATGACCGACTGATGATGATTTTTGTGCTTTCGATCGAACGCCGAGCTTTCCTCGAAGGTCTCTCTCTTTCTCTCTCTCTGTGCGTCCTTTTGGGTCATTCCATTAGCCTCCATAAAATTCGTTTCCGATTGTTTCCATTTCCAATGGTCCATGGCACAATGGTTAAAAGATGTTTCCCCTCGAGTGAAGCACCCACGTCTACCACTGCAAGGGATGATGTGATGTGGGCGACGAGAAGCTCTTCTCCTGGAAACGGGATTGGCTGTCCAGCAGCGGTCGCTCGCTCCCGGTCTGGCCGTCTGGGGGTGATCTAGTTTTCTTAAACGATTTTCAACCCCCGGGAACATGGCGCTGGCGATGGCGACGGCGAGAGTGGCGTGTACAAATCACCATTCTTGCCACGTCAGCAGACAAACGAAACAAGAGAAGTCATGATGGGCTGCTGCTGCTGCTGCTTCAGAGGCCTGCTTGAAGGCTGATTTGTTTCTCATTATTTATCCATCCTCCGGCGAGGAGGTCCCAGACAAGAGGTTCGACCATCCCCAGACAGACATCGCACATCGCGTCCTATCCGCGTGTTGTGGATGAAAAATGGGCCTGCATGGGGATGAGACGCAACGGTCCGATACTCCATCCATATGTAGTGTGTATGCCTCCGTTTAGGGCGCTACAAGTAGTCCGTATGCTTGTTGGACATTTCGTGATTCATAACAAGCTGCTTTCCACCCAAATGGGGCGGGGTGGAATCTCTCGCCACAGCAGCCGAGAGCAGCTAGTATTTATAGTATTATCAGATTTGTGCCACGAAAAGCCCACCGGGGGATGTGTGCTCCCTGTTTGTTTAAGCTTCTGAATAATGACCAACGTCGTGTTGTAGCGGAGGAACAAGATGAGTAACAGGAGGGATAGAAGGCTTGTGAAAAGCTCTCCTCCTCAGGTTAAGTGGAAAATAAACAACGAGATCGTGTATGGAGTCGAACGATCGTTTGTCTCGCGATCTCTGCTCCTGGGGGTCTATGCGGGCGCTCTCTGCCATTTCTATCCGGTAAGTGGATCCGGTATTGACGTGCGGCGACAGAGAGAGAGAGAGGGAGAGAAACCTTCCCCCTGAGGTCATCATTTGACGGATTTAAATCCTCATTTGCTCGCTTGTAACAAATGGATCTCTAGAGGATCGCCGCCGTCGAGCGCGCGTGTCCGCGAAATATACGTCCGGGATTCATTAGTATTTTGCCTTTTGCCAAATGGGTTACAGCTCCGCGATCCGCGTGTGTGTGTGTGTGATTGGTGAATGGCGAGTGACTGAAAAATTGCAGAAAAATTGCCAGCACACATCGATGCGATGGCCACGAATTTCCAATCAGCCTGCGGGCGCCCAAATCGGGAAACCCTTAAGTCAACCGCCTGGCCACCCACACCCACCCCTCCTTCCCATTGAGATTTCCATTCCTATCCACGCCGACGCCAGAAGCAGAAAAACGAAGAATTTCACGCAGCGTGCACGACGGCGACGACGACGCGGGAATGACGCTCGGTGGACATTTGTCTTCGTCCCAGGGCGCACGACAGGCGCGTAGAGAGAATCGTGACACGCCGCTACGCTCCTTCCCCCCTGGGACAGGGCTTTTCACGCGGGGGAGCCGCACTAAGCCGCGTGTGTTTTGCGATTGTGCGAAAGGGAAAATGAATCTCCCTGAGCCTGAGGTGTGGGGGGAAGTGAAAGTTACTCCTTCCACCCACCGTGTGTGTGTGTGTGTTGTGACTGGCGCACGATAGCACGATTCCTTTGGGGCGACGTATCCGCCAATTCGCGAACTCGTCGTCGTGTTCGCTTTGCTATATCTGTAAACCACACGCGGATGTCATTTGTTTTACCGTCCGAAAAACTAACTGGAACTCCCTCGAGGGAAAAAAACATCTTGAAAAATAATTAAAATTAGTCAGTTCTCATAGAATGGCGCCAGGCGGGGCCGGTGTTGGTTGTCTTTTCGAGTTGACAAAGAATAGTGTGGGAACTAATGGAAGAAACATCCAAACATACGCTGCTATTAGTGACGTGAGAAAGGAGAATGGTTGCTGGTCTCCGAGGGGTTCGCCTTTTGGTACTTAAGCTGCTATTTTGGGCTTAAGACTTGGCCACTCATCAACCTGTTTTTTCTCTCTGTTGTGTCGTTGTTTTAGTTCAATATTTGCATGAATTTGTGGTTCTCTCACGAGTCATGCTGTTGGCATTAAAAGAGCATGTCACCCTTTTTTGCCATGACTCAGCCCAAAACCAAAAAGGCATTCTAGACGCATTTACCGGTGTCGCTGCTGACGCTGGCGTCTAGCCACTGGACTGCCTCGAGGGCCGGGGCACAGGAACAAACAATACGCACGCCAAAAAGTGCTTAAACAGTCAAAACAAAGTCAACACGCCAGAGAATGGGGTGCGTGGTGAAGGCCACGACGATATGCATGCCCCCTGACGTGTGATCATCGGGGTGAGAAATGGCAAAAAGGAATTCCCAAAGCACACGAACACGACGGGCATTCCACGGGGGACCTTTTGATTTCCAAACTTTTGGGCCCTCTAATCGGCCGCCAAGCGCGCGCCCCCAAGGAGAGATCGATTTTAGAGAGGCGCGCGCGAGTGCTAATTGCTCATCCGCACTCAATTTCATCATCATCTGCTTTATCGCAAACGATTTATTGCGTGTTCGTGTGTGGTTTACGAGGTAGAAGGTGACGACCTCGCCCCGGGGAGAGAGACAGACCACACACGCGGAGGAGGTTGCGCGACTTTTTAGCGATCGATGATCGCAATATATGTTGTTGACTTTGGTGGCCCCGTCCAAAAACGGGTGTGGAATGCCACATTTCTGCGGCTGCGAATCGTAGCGTGTAACGTTCGATAGGAACCGGAACACACTCCTCCATATCCACCAGTATTACCGTTAGAGGCGCGGATCGGACTCGACTGTGCGTGAGATGCTCTCTCTCCCTGTCCGGATCCAGATGATGGACGTGCACGCAATGTTCCGCCAATCCCTCTAGATGATGCTGCTGCATACACACTCACAACGACGGGGGGATGGTGGTGTTTTGACACCTTTATCCACCTTCCTAAAACCGATCGTCCG
>NC_064874.1:88166901-88171901 GCF_943734745.1 Anopheles darlingi
GAGGATCCCGTGATCATCCTGCTTCATCCTTACCTTAAAGACCTTGCGCTTGGTTATCTCGTGTGCACACCGCGATTGGATGTTTTAATTTTCTCAATCGTGAGCGTGCGCGCGTTTGTAATTTATGATATCTCACTCCGGCGATCTCGTCTTCCATGTTTGTCCATGTCCAGATATCGTGTCCAATCGTGTGTGCGGCGCTCGTCGTTGTGCTCCAAATCGCCGGCGGTTGCCGATTGCTGCGCCAAACAGATAACTCAATTTGCTGCCGCTGCTGCAACAGCTGATTGAGCCACATGCCAACACACTGACTGGCCGCACTCCCCTGGCGAAGAGATCGCATGTCCGACGAGTGCCAAGACAGAGAGAGAGAGAGAGAGAGAGAGAGAGAGATCACGAGCAGCGCTGAAGAAACCCGGGGCTAAACCCCCTTCGATCGTCGCCGCTGGATCGATCGAACATAGTTTTTCAATTAACTGACGAATGTTGGAAGTCTCTACCTCTCGCCGCACCTCACAGCACACCGCGCAAAAAGCCAAGGTCTTGCAAGGGCGGAACACTTAGGGCATTGGCGGCGGCCGCGGCCAGTCGTGCTTGCGTGTGTCGCCATCGTGAACGTCTTCGAAAACGAGTTCAGTTCCCTGGTAGTGTGTCGCTCTCACACCTCTATCGTGGTGGCGATAAGCACACAGACACACGGCTACGATCTCTGCCTGGCTGGCTGGCTGGCCGGCTGTCGCGGTGTTTGCTGGTCTGATAAATCAATTTTCACTTAAGTGAATTTCAATCAACTGTGTGGTCTCTGGGATCTGCGTACGTGTACACAACATGCATAGAGCAATGGTTAGGGGGGATCGTATTAGGGCAGAAAGCTCTCCTCGACATCAAACCGAGATACTACCAAGGACTTTATGGCAGCTCCTTTCTTTGAAGCGCGCTCGAAGCGTTCCCTAAATGGTTGAACACGCCAATCGTCGATGGTGGCGCGGGAACATGGACATGATTTTCTAAAAGCGCACCAGCGTCCATATGGCGTCTCACCGGGCACACACACACACACACGGAGTGCCGCTCCCGGTCGTTCAAGTTTGCCAATAATCGTTTAAACAGATTGGAAGTTGTAAATTGATTTCATCGCGCCCGAAGGTGATCGCGCCTCGATCGACAACGACGACGACGACTACGAGGGTCCCCGGGAAGTGTACCGTTCCCAGTCTCTCTCCGGAGTAGTAGAGGACAAAACGAACCAGTCAGCCAGCCAGCCAGCATGTGTCACACCTTTTAGTAGTGGTTCTGGTGGTAGTGACTGTGGCCCTCCAGAGAGGAAGGTAGTGCGAGGAAGTTGGTCTATAATTCCAATCCTACGTACGTACAAAACATGGTGGTGTACGATCGATGATGAGAGAGAGAAGGAATGTGTGTGTGTGTGTATGTGAGGAGACTTACCATTTGTTTAGCGATCGTTGGCGCGACCATCGCCACGCCATCCCCAAGGTTGTCGCAATCGAATCGAAACTTGTCGCGAGCGCACCGCAGTCTCAGACGCTGCTCTCCTCTCCGAGACAACCCCTAGAATATATCGGAATGGTGGCGAGACATAATTTACGATGTGATGGTGAATTATCGATCCATTATTTATAGCCTTGGGGCTCTCTGCGGCATCATCCGCCTAGGATCCGGATCGCACCGATCCGATACGATCCGATTTGTGGTGCGTGGGGCTTACACCGGGCTCGTGACCACTAGCCATGGCCAGGCACGCGATGACAGCTCCCCGCTCTTGCGGCGGGGCCATTAGCGTGGTTCGGTTTAGCTGGAAAATTATGTTATTTTTATTTCAATGAATTTTCCATTCAAACCAAACGGTCTGTGGTGAAAAGGAGAGGATGCTTAGAGGCTTTGATAGAAAGTGAGCTGATAAGTTATGATACGAGCGTTCTGCTTAGTGTGTGTTTCTGTGTCTTCTAATCGTTACAAGTGTTTATGCTTTTCGGACATGCCCTTTTCAAGGGGAGAGACGTTCGTAAGTTATGCAAACGAATTAAAATGATCTCGATCCCGATTCATTATGTCGAGCGCGACGCGACTTTACACAGCTGAACAAGCAATCGAACACAAAGGGCTATCGAGGGAGGGACGTCTCATTAAAATCCATCACCTCCAAGGACTAATAACACTCTTCTGGCCAATGGTTCTTCTCTCTGCGCGTTCGGTGGAATGTTAACGTTCCAAAGTACCATTCAACCAATCCACATTGTCTCCTTGGTTGAAGTAACGCTTTGAGAGCCATTCGATGGATTGAAATCATTAATCGGTTGGAAAAACATACCCGAGAAATCGGACACCACCGGATGACGGCGAGCGCGCCGCGCGCACGACCTTAACTTTTGTGGGGCAATTAGTCGCTGATAGTGACGAGGCCAAGGGAGGGTGGACGGCATTGGAAATGGCCATCTTCTCTTCGCCGTCACCGCTGTCACTTTTCATTTTGTTTCAATTTTCCCTTTTTTCAAACGGCGCATCCTATCCTCCATTCGTTCGTTCGGTCCAGCGCGAAGGGAAAGGTATCGCCTTTCCCGGACGGCGAAAGATGGCCCAGCGCACTTTCTGGCCGCCCTTCACTCACACTCCGGCACACACAAGAAAATAGACATTTCGACCTAGAGTCCACCATTTACGGGGTGGCCGTTCTTCTTCGCTCTCTCTCTGTCTCTCTCGCACTGCGCGTTTCAAAATGATTGGACGGCTGACGATGCAAGTTACGACCTTAAATTTGATACCTTTCCCCCGCGCGGCACTTTTCCGGAGCGGGGCAAGGGCCTAAGGGAATTCCCCCCGGGGTCTATCAATCAGAAAAGCATCAAATTGTGTTGTGTAGCTTCTTCCCTTAGCCCTACGAACAAACACACACATAAACATTGATTCTAAGGCACACTCCGGTGATGGCTATACAAGGTCTCAACAACCGATCGACAACGACAACGACGAGCTACGACGAGCGACATACATTTACATAAAACAAACAATCTCATGCCTCGTCTCCGTCGTCGTCGTCGTCGTCGTCATGAGCCTGGATCACACAAGTCACGGACGACAAAGTTACGAAATCGGAAGCCCCCGGTATGGTGGTATGGTTACACGGCGCGCTAAGTGGAGGGATTTACTGCAGGTGACGGCATGCTGTCTTCTGCTCTTCCACATCACGTATGAGTCGCGGTTTCTCCCCAAAGAATTGCTCGAAACATTGTTCGGTCTCAACGTTACCTGGCGGCAACTTGGAGTGTGAGGTGCAGCTGGTCTGTGTGTGTGTGTGCTGTAGCCGTGTAATTTGCTGCGTAGCCCCAAAAACTTCCAGATAACAACATCCATCCACGCTCCCCCCTCCATGAAGCATCCTCTCACACCCTTGGCGCAATCGTTATCAGCTGGAAAGTTGGACAAGAACACACTCGCAACGCGCGCGGTAACGAAAGTTGGCTGTGTTTGCTTCCTTTTTGCCGCTGGCCTCATCACATTGCTGCTGCCGAAGAAGAAGAAGCAGGTAGCAGTAGCAGTAGTTGGCGCAAGGCAGCAGCCAGAAACTTCATTAACCAGAAACTTTTGCCGCCGCTCGCTCCTCTCATCATCTATGGGCGTCTTCGTCAGATGCTAATAGACATTACATTATGTATGCGCTGATCGTATCCCATCAATCGACATCGTTAGCCCCGTGATTGGTAGGTGATTCGTCGGCGGAAAATGGTCCTTATTTTCCCGGCAGCTGAACTCTCTCCCCCTTCACCGTCGCAAACGAAAGTGACGCGCGCTCCTTTTCTTTGGCCGTGACAAGCGGCACGACAAGTGATGTGTTGTGTCTCTCGTACCTGCGCCTCGCCACGACAGGAGTAACAAATTAATTTGCAATTTATTGCTTATCGAGTGCTTGTTTGAGCGGGGCATAGGGTGTGTAGTACAGACGAATCTTGAATGGAACAATGTTTTCCAACTTTTTCTCTCACGCGAACCACACCACCAACCCGAGCTCTTCTTCCGATCGAACGGGAATCATCGGCAGCAGCAGCAGCAGCAGCATCATCGAGCACACGGCGGTGGATTCGATTCGCGCGAGTGGGAATGGAATTCGAATTGTTAGTGGCCGCGCCAATCGAGAGATGTAAAGGTCCGCGAGGGCAAAAGGGTGGTGGTGGTGCTCTCTCTCTCTCTCGTGCACCAGCGCTTGCAGCAAATAATTGCATTTGCAACAAATTTTCCGAAGCAAATTAATTTTCCTCCGCCACCGCCACCAACACCACCACCACACCTTCCTGTGTGAAGGTTGGAGCACTCGGAGTGTAGCACACCGCGCCCAGTTTGGATTAATGGAACGACACGTCGAGACGCGGGTGGAGGAAGTGCACCACGGATGCAGCGGAATCGGGTCAGAGCTGCTGCCCCCGTCAGAGCTCAGTGGGTGACTTTAGTGTTTTTTTTTATCCACCATCACGCTGCTGCCTGGCGTTGCGGCAGGCAGGTTGTGTGTTTGTGTGTCCCCGGACCTCAGTTGTGCGGGCTTTGAATTTTTGCCGCCCTCTGGCAGTGGCGGCAGCGGCGGCGGCATTGGTTTCGCGATGGTGAAATATGCTGGCCACTGGCAATGAAGGGAAACGAACCGGGGGAGAAAATATTAATTTTCATACCGCTAGTTCCTCCAGCACCAAGGGGCAGGGTTGAGATTTAGGAACCAAGAATTCCTTTGGTATGCTGACCTCCTGCGCTTTGTGCTGCTGCTGCTGCTGCTGGATAGAGAAGGAAGGAGTGTCACGTCATGTTGGGTTAGTTCCGTTTGTTTGAACGAAATTGTTTCATGTGGTCGCTAGTCCGTAGCGGTATGCGGGGTTGTTACAACTTAACTTATGATTCGTGTGTACTGCTCACGAGGTGCTGGGAGCGCGCTACCTTCTCGGGGTCGCCTTGCTATAAACCCTCTCTGCTGCTGCTGCCTCATGGTCCTGCAATAAGTC
>NC_064874.1:88179401-88226901 GCF_943734745.1 Anopheles darlingi
TAGCCGGCGGACAGCGGGGGCAGCAGCATCGTGGATGGATGATGGAACACGGGAACCAATCGTCGTTCGTGCAAAAATAATAATAATAATAACAATAATGTGATTAGTGCGCTCATTAGCGGCTTATCAGTCCGCTTCTCTTGTGGCGGTGGAAACTATTACTATTATAAAGGTCAACAATATTTAACTGCATGTGTTGCAGTCACACGGAAGCTTAACACGGGAGAACAGTCAGGCCGGTAGTAGCAGTAGTCCATCAAATCATAACATTAATCCTCCGGATCGATTCTTGCTAGCATGATAAAAAACATACAAAACGGCAGTACGAGTGCTGCGAGTACATCAAAACATGAAATCAACATTCAAAAGTGATACTAGTTGGTGCAGAGGAAATGAGGATGGAAATGGATACACGGAAAGGGCGCGCGCGGTGAAAAACAAATAATAGTATAGCATACACTACTACTAAAAACCCCCCCGGGGGGAGAGTGGAGAACTCTCTACCCCCCAGCCAGAACAGAACGTGAAGAGAATGTTTATTGAACTACGGAACATCAATAAATGAAGACAACTATTAAATTATTAAAGAAAGTAACAGCAGCTGTTGAGTGAAGTGGTGATTGTTTGGCGAAGCGATAATATCACAAAGAAGTAGTGAGATTGAGTATTTCAGTGAAATTCAACAAGAGAGAGCCCCTCCGAGTGCTTCTGTCGACGTCTCAACAATCAACAAGTGCTGCCCGGTTCGGGCAACCTGCTTCACACAAAGTTGCTCTCTCCCCCATGGTAAGCATCACGCCCCATTTCTTCTTATCCTTTAGAGATCTATATTGGCAATCTGCTCCCCCAATTTTGAACAAGAAGCATCAGCAGCAGCAGCAGCAGCACCATCTCCCCTACGATACGATACGGACAAGCCATAATGGCCTCAACTACAACGGCCACGCTGTTCCACTTCATTTCCCTATCATCTTGAAGCATAAAGAGATGGCCTGGCACTGCTGCTGCTGCTGCTGCTGCTGCTTCTTGCCATTCTCCTCTCTCTCCATCCCCGGAAGGCTCATATTTCGGTTCCCTCCTGATGGGGCAGCAGGATCGAAATCTGGCATCCAGAGGGCATACACACAAAAAAAAAACCGAACCGAACAACCTACTACTCCATCTCATCCTCCCCAACCGGATCAATGTCCGAAGATTGTATCGAACGTTTCGTCGCCATTCGGTCGTCACTTGATGACGACGACGACGACGATGTCCAAAACATCTTGAGCGCCATGACGGAGGAGGAGCAGTGGGCATGGGATGGGAAGAAAAATGATGACAAACGCAGATAAACGGTCCCACACGGTGGCTGGCAGGCTGGCAGGCTGTGGGTGCCTTTTTGCGTATGAATAGCACGTGCGCCACATGAGGTCTCTATCACCGGCAGTCGATCGTCAGCGTAGTGCGACGAAACGTTGAAGTGCAACAATCCATGCGTGTGCCCATGCTCTTGATGGCAAACATCGCCGCATGTGGATTTTGGGATTCTCCGACGACCGACGACGACGACCCTACCATCAAATCTGTGTCCGGTTCGTTGATTTCACAAAAAAAGTAGAATCCCAAAAGGAAAACGGAAAAAAACCGAAAGTGACCGGATCGTGAGGAGAGCGACCCAAAAACCAATATACCGATTGTCAATGCGTTATTAGAATTAATGAACTAACTCCAGGGAGGGACAAGAGGGCATTAGGGGGAGGGAGGGAAACACTGTATCCGGCTACAGTATCCGGACTGACCTTCGATCGATGATGGTGGTGTGGTGGGGTGGGATGGGCCCGAGGCATTGGCGCCTAACGGTGATGATCCCTGGATGGAGAGAGAGAGAGAAACAGAACCGCAAACGCAACGAAACAGCATACCAATCAGATTATCGATTATCCTTCGCCTACTCCAAGGACCCCGTGGGAGGCTGCTGGGCCTGGGCTGTTTGGCCACAAAACCACCTCCACCACCACCACCACCACCACTCCCCGGACAACACTTCATTGTTTGGTGGTTGTTTCGCTTTGTTTCGATTCCTTGTTCCCACTTTTCGGGTAGCACTCTCTTCGGACTACGGGGCTTATTTTCCGGAGGGAGAGGGAAGGGGGAAGCTTATCCTCATCTCCCCCCCCTCCGTGTCCCGTGGGAGGCTTTTCACTTTTTTTATCCAACCTTTTTTCTGCTCGCCGCGCGATTCCTTGGATAATGGCCATGGTGGTGGTGGTGGTGTGGTTTCGTCGGAATAGGAGGAAAATCCTCCCCAGAACCTCTCTCTTCCCTCCTGTCCCAGTGCGGAGAGTGCTGTATCGACAAATGGAAATGGACCTTCCGAGTGGCCCGTCTGGCTTCCCTGTTCCCTGGCGGCAGATTTCGCGGCCGTCCTTGTGGTGACGTTGTGCTGCTGCTGCTGCTGCTGCTGCCGGATTGGTGGATAGCTGCCGGTCAGGACAGTTTCTGGGTTTTATAAATATAATTAAAACGTAATTAAATTTTAATGGATTGGTAATTATTTCAATTATTTCGTCGTAAAAACAGCTGAGCCCCCAAGTCATCTTCGTCCTCGTCGTCGTCGTCGTCGTCGCGGTCAGGATGATTTTCCCTTCCAGGACTCAGGCCTGAAGGACAACAGCTCGAGTTGCCTGGACTGACTGGTTGGTTGGTGTGGCCTCGACACGTGCACCACGTGGATATGGATGGATGCGGAATGTGGCCTAGATTTGGTACTTTTGTGGTTGTGGCTGGCTGGCTGGCTGGCTGGCAGACACGTCAAGGAAGCTGGGTAGGATTCGGTGATGAATGGCTATTCCCGGCCCCCGGTCCGGCACTGGCTTGCTGGCTATCTGGTCTCTCATCTTTGCTCTTCGTGTGTTGTGTGCGGTCGAGAAGGAGAAGAAGAAGCCCGATGGAGGAAATGGTAGCTGTTTCCGGCACTCGAGAGATCCCCTTTCTCCGGAGAAACGCAAACGATGGCCAACGACGACGCCAACGACGAGGACGAAGGCGGAAATTCATTTTGGAACAGATGAAATCGACTGAAGCGGGAATTTAATTCGTTCTTTAATGGAATATTCGGAAAAACGGAATTTGTGTTTGTCTGGTCAGAGGGCCCCTCTCTCCCTCTGTCAATCCGGACAAATCCGGATTGTGCCAGACTCCGAGTCCGAGTGTGGTTTGATGCTTCTGGATGCTATCCGTCCACCGGTCGCGCGGTTCTGGTGCTAATGGGAATCGAGCCATTTTTTTCGCCATTTTCTCGCTCTCTATCACGCTGTCTCTCTTCTGTTGCTCTGACCCGTGTCTCTGACTCAGTGGCCTGTCTTTCCTTGATTCCAGTGAAATAATAATGTTATTCCGCATTTTCCTGGCTTGACGATGAGCAGACGACGACGCGAGTACCACCGCCGAGCAGACACACTACCGTAGGACCACCGGTGGGGTCGGCCACAAAACAACAAAACCTCCTACCATTTTGTCGGTTGAAGCAACCAACAACGACGACGACGACGACGCAGAGGTGGCAACATATTTTGCTTCGCTCACGCGGATGCTTTGTGGGTGTGCTGTTGTTGTTGTTGTCTTGAGGCGAGACGAGGCGCTGTTGGCGATCCTTGCAATTGTGGTTCCGGTTGACTCGACTCGACTTAGCCCGGAGGAGGCGGGGGCGGTACACCACCTCACCGTTCTCTACCTTCCCCCCTGGTGTGCAGGATCGAAGGGCGTTCTTTGGGAATTATAATATTCATACAAATATTAAGCGAATGCAAATGGGGTTTCCGATTCAATTATTATAAAAGTTCGTCGCTGAATATCGACTGCGGCAGCAGCAGCAGCAGCAGGAAGGGGATTCGTGGTAACGTGGCCTGAGCAGTTCTGGGCTGTATTGGTTTGGGGGTTTGGTGTGTGCCAGCCAGCCAGCCAGCCAGCCAAGCCACAGCCCACTCGCCATAGCTGGCTGGCTGTTCATATTTACATCTTTCATTATTTTCGCAATCCATCTTTGGCAGCCAGCAGCACCATAACGCGTTCGCCTTCGAAGGCGAAGATGATGCTAATGAAAGTCTTTCTAGACATAGACACAGAGAGAGACTGCGGCCAGCCGGCTGGCTGGCTGGCTGTGGATGATTCAGTAATTAATTGGTGGCCGCCGCCGCCGCCGCCGCCGATGCCGCCGCACCATACTTGGAAACACTTGCTCTTTGGCGTGATAATTGAAAATCATCTTTTAGCTCGTGAAAATGCAAAACTTGCTGCCTCTTGCTGGCAGTCTCGAGAAGCACGGCCGGCACACTCGCATATGAAACCCGTTTCCCGGGGGTTTCCTAGAAGCAGCAGCACGGTCCTAGCCACGTGACCATCGGAGCGTGTAAAGCGCGTGGCGCGTACAACTCTCCAAAAAGATTCTCGAGGGCATCGTGTGCTGCGGCCGCGCCGCGTATTTGATAATTTATTTTGCTTCCCTAGAACCGGCCGGAGTATGTTCTTTAGCTCTCTCGGGTGGTGGTTGCTTTTTTTTTTATAACGCCCCGTAGTACGGTGCGCCAGTTTCGTTGCAGTTTTGATTTAAGCGCTCTAGCGGCGTGGCGATAGGATTTAGACCATCGGCACCGCACGTCCCACTCCACAGTAACACGCGCGCGCGCGCGCGGCATCTTGATGTTCTCGACTCTAGGGAGAGAGAGACGAGTAGAAGGAGGTACCAGAAATTGAACATTACAAAATAGTATGATTAAATATTTATTGTTTAACAAATAAACAACGCTCCGGTCTCGTCGTAGGCCCCACGGTTTCGACTCTCTGAGGCGTTGCTATGCTGTGCAGTGCACGGAGAGTGAATCAATCTCATCGTAGCAGCCTCGGCAGCCAGCTGCGCCTACTACTGCTGTTTGCTAGAACATCGGGTCGGAACATCAACAATCGACGGATGAACGGACGGGCGAACGTGGAGAGAGGAGTAGGCTATGGATGCTGCGGCTGCTGCCTCTGGTCGGGTCTGGTCAATGAACACGCGCACCCCAAATCCCCGGCGGAGCTTTACCGAAGGGAAGATTGTCGACATTTTTTTTTATGACCATTCTACATTTTACCAATAGAAGGCTGCGCTCCTCTCTCTCTCTCTCTCTCGTAAAGTTGACTTTTCATCGAACGGACCGAGGCGGAACCCCCTCCAAAAAAAGTGCCCCAACCGCCAAAAGTTGACACGCTGCTCTCGGGGCTCTCAATTGACGTTTTTGCTTTGGACACGCTCGGCCCAAATGTATGGCCAGCACTAACAGCAACAGCAGCAGCAGCAGCAGCAGCAGCATGGTTGGTGAGGGTGGAAGAGTGAATTAATGAACGTCGTGCTGCTGCTGCTGCTGCTGCAGTAGTACCAAGCATACAGCCTCCGGAATGAGCAGTCATCGACAGTTTCCAGCAGCAGCAGCAGGCGCAACAGGCCTTTGCCACCGATGCACACACACACTTTGGGGTACCGTGTCCGCATACACATTGGAATGTCCAATCGGGGATGGCGCTGGTGACGGTGAAAGAGATGAAGAGTGGGGGGCACCGTGTCGCCTCTCTTCTGCCTATGCTGCTGCTGCTGCTGTTTTGTTAGCATTTCATTTTCCAAAAACCATCCACCACCACCAGCACCAGCACCACCTCGAAAGAGAGTGGGAAAGCATAAATGGACAGATGGAACTTCAAACACGGCCAGCAGCCAGCCCGGCGTACTGGGGACCTGATGCTGCTGCTGCTGGACACAACACCCCTGGACCATCATCGTTCTCGACGGGTTTTTTTCGTCATTTTTTGACTCGCCTGTCCGGCCGGCCGGCCGGTTGGCTGGCTGGCGTTTGAGTTTAGTGGTCTGGTCGTGGGTCTCGTGTGCTGGCCACTGTGCTGCTGCTATTGCTGCCGTTGTGCTGGATATTTTAATTTCATGCCTCACAACGTCCGTGTGTGTGTATGTGTTGCTGGTGGACCTCTGTTGGTGTGTTTATTGAATGAATGTACACAAATAGTTTCCTGTCCTCGGACCCTGGCCCTAGGAAGAGGGCCCCTGGCTAGCTGGCTGGCTGGCAACGGGGTCCACGTTGCTTTGATTCTTCCCGGAGTGAGTCACCCATATGATGAAGCTGGCTGGCGTGCGCAAGCACACACGCAACCAAAGCAAGCCACGGGAGTGACATGGCGCGATGACATCTCCGTTTCGGCGTGCGCGACCCAGAGCCTACTCTGCTCAGTTTGTTGTTGGTTAACGCTTTTAGTGTAACAATAAAAAAGAATACACACTTACATACCGCACACACACACGCACACACGCATGCACACGCACACATGACATCCCAATTGTGTGACAACGACGAACGTGGAGTAAACACTCGCTCGATCTCTCTTCCTCCCTGAGGTGAGGGTTCCCGGGGGTCCAAAATCCAAAACTCGCGCGATGACAGGCAGAGAGTGCATGACGACGACGATCGGGAAAAATGGTGGTCGCGATCCATCCACCCCGGGGGCCGGGGGGCTTAGTTTGTTGGAGGGAACCACTCGCCACTTTGCACTCGGTTTCGAAATTTTGTTCGGGACTTTTTATTTTGTTTGATTTATGTTCCATCATCCACGATCTTCTTCTTGTTCTCTTTTTCTCGGCCCTCGAGGTTCTCGAACGGCCCCGCGGTTGCTGCCGTTGATCTGTATTTATTGCGTGACACGACGGGACGAGAACGACGCCACCGGCGACGCGCTGGACGCTGCTCTGGACATTCTGTTTGTTTGCTGAACCATGGTTGGGTCCAAATTTTTAATGAACAGAGCCTGCGCCCACGTGTGTGTGTGTGTGAGCCGATGGGTTTTAGGATTCAAAATTGAATCCTGTTCACGGGACTGGATTTTTGTTTTCCACTTGCCAGGCAAGCGGCCCCCCCCCCCAACGCCGGCAGTGGTTCGGGGTATTTTCCGGATCCGGAGATGAAAAGGTTGTAAATTAATTGAAGGATTTTTGGATGGACGAGGGGTGGTTTAGAGGAAGGGGGCGGATGATAGTAAAATAGTTTTTGACGGATCGTTCCGATCCGTCCGGTCACTCTGAAAGCTAACACACACGCACATACAGGGGATGGTGAGGATTCAAATCACACTCGCTGCATAGTTTATTGGTCTTTTTGATGTTCTGGTTTTTGTCCTGTCCTGGGCTTCGGTCCTGGGCTAAACTCGATCGTCACCACCATCGTTTTCGGCCTGAAAGCGTTTCGTTGTACGTGGAATTGATGATTCAAATTTGATTAAAAGCGGAATTCGTCGAGTGTCCTTTGACGTCGGCCTGAGATTGACGGTTCAGGGTAGCCTACTCCGTTTTTTTGGGGGGAAACCGAGTCATGGTAATGTGAGGTTTGGACGCTGCCGAAGTTTATTAATTTGTTGCCAGAGCGATATGACGACGCCTACTGCGCCTGCTGCGTCGTGTGTTCTGAGAAGGACCACGAACGAACGAAATTGCTTGGATTTCGCTGTTAATGTCTCGAGCATATCAACTTCTTAGTAGCATTACATGTGTACCGCTCATGTCCGTGCTGACAGCGTGACAGCGCGACTAGCGTGTGTGTAAGTAGTCCGCTCCCCGCTTGACATTTTACGTGGCAATCCTCTTCTTAGTTCGAATGGTGACATAATGACAGCAACAGCAGCTTAGATTAGATTTCATAACGAGAAAAATACCTCGTCATATGTCTCTTCCAATGGAATTGGAATGGAATGGAGAAGAATCCTCTTCTTTGTCACTCCCCTCCCAGCTTGTATGCCTGCAGTTGTGCAACCGAAACCGAAATTCCAATATTCGTGCAACGGAGCGTATAGCGGAGCAAATCCTCGGCGCAACATAAATCCGGTCCGACCGAAAAATGTTTACTAATTAACGAAAATCTCTCAAAAATCGGTCCATGCCCCCGGGGGTCGATGCGCTGTACAGTTCATCTCTCGCATGTTCCGGGTATCTTCGGATCCGATTGGGCCCCTCTCGAATGAACTACAAACGAGATTTTGATGGTAATGGAGGGGCTGGTGGTGGCGCAGAAGGAGCACCATAAAATTAGAACATACGTTACGTCCTTCCTACCGGAGAGGGTTTCAATCATGAAATGGAATTTGTTTCAAACAGTTTGTTCCCCGGAAAATCCATCTCTCGCTCTCTCACCTCCTTCTGTCGCCTTCTGCCTTCTTCTGTCGCCTTCTGCTGCTGGCTGCCCCATTCTAGGTATAGAATTTGGGTGTTTTTTGGGGTGCCCGGACAGTGGTGTGCCTAATAAATCGAAGTCATTTAGGCAAGTATGTGCCACACTTCAGACCGAGGAGGTTGGAGTTGGAGATCGTGGAAGGAGGAGGGAGTTATATTCGAACAGACGTAAGTGACAGCGCAGAGAGAAAGAGAGAGGAGAAAGGGGAGGGAAGGAGTCAGTCTACGCATTCCTCTCGGTGTGGTTCATAATGTGTTTGTTTGAAAATATTAATTAGATGTGACCCCGAGAGATGCCCGGCCCCAAAAACCCCGTCGACGACGAGTAGTAGAGCCCCAGGACTGAGGATTTCGAAATTCGTCTCGGAAATAGACTCTCCTCTCGGCGTCGCCATTCCCCGCAGCTCATTCCATCTCCACAACAACAACAGCAACAACGAGAGGGGGGGGAGCCTTGTTGAATGTTCAATTTATGCGCATTTATGCCGCACTCCCCTCGTTATGCGGTGTGTCCGGGAATCCGGCACTCGGTTTCGGTTCTTTCTTTCGAGTTTTTACCGGAATGTTTTGACCGGAAAGCAGACCGGAGACCATAGAGCAGCCGTGTCAGGGCTTCGTCGTGTGACCATAAAACCACTTCAGCCGGACCACCACCAACCAACCAACCAACCAACCGGTCTCTTCTCTTCTTATCTACGTCCAGCGTGTTGTGTCCAGTACCACCACCACAATAACACCACCACCATCATCATTCCGTAATGTAAGGATCGATTGATTTTTGAAGTGCGTATACCACCTCACACCCGCTCCAGACCCCCTCCCCCCCTTTTTGGAACCGTTTAATGTACCGGCGACCATTAAAAGTTTTGCACATCAACCTTCCCTCTTCACTCCGGAAGAAGAGTGGCGGTGGCGGTGGCGGTGAAGGGGGTGGTGGTCAGCATAAAAGTGGGTCGATAGGTGGTGGTTGGGGTCGACTCCGGTGGGCTCCAGGCCACCGGCCTGCTGTGGAGCAGTGAGAGGCGATGGCGCGACTTATGATGAATCTTATGGCTGTCAGGATTGCAAAAGGGGGAACGGGAGAGAGGATAAACCGGTGGTGGTGGTGAAGTGTCCGGACCGGTTCAAAGTTCGTGGAACAGTTTGTAGATTATTTTGTACTTCAATGTTGGACGGTGGACGGCGGACCCCCTTCCCCTCATCCATCCCCCTTTGCGCAAAACAGGTCAGCATAAATTGTAGCTCTCGAGGCAGCATCGATCGGCGAGGTGGCGAGGAGGCAGCTGGCAAGCTGGCTGGCTGGCTGGCAGGCCCGCCATGAACGCATTTTAATCGCGTCGAATCGATCAAAAATCCAGCTGGCGGCCGCCGTCAAACCTGGTGACTGTGGCGACGATCGATGGCTCTCGTTCAGTGGCACAACACGACGGTCCGATGTCCGATATGGCACAAGCTCACACACACACACGCGCGCCCGATGGCTACCACCAACGCTGCTGCTGCTGAATGATTCAACACCCTCCTCCCCGGGGCGGGAGAGACACCCGGCCGGTCGGATCATACGTTCCTCTTGCGTTGCGTAATTTGGATTAAAGGTCCACACGCCGGGTCGGGACCGAAGAAAAGTGAAAAGAAATCAAATCGAGCACCTCTCGAGAGGCAGCCGGCCCTTCGCTACACACAATGGTTGCTGCGACGGTATTTGAGGCTTGACATCTTTCATGTGGCGGAGCAGCAGCAGCAGCAGCAGCAGCGTGCCATGCGTTTGCCATAAGGCACTCTCCATGGTAGTCTCATGGCATGCTACGACGGTGGCAGGGACGAGAGTGCTGAACTGTCAATCAAGACGGTGGCGGGTTGCTGGCCGTGCCGTGGAATGAAAAGCTCTGTCTGTCCCCATCGTGAAGAATGGCTCCATTGAGCAGCGGGATTTATGGGAACGGACGAACCGAGAAGTTTCCTTCTCGTCAGGTAAGCAAATGTAGCGTGTGTAAGAGAGTGAATTATCATTATTATTAGATGGGTTTGCTAGAGTGTTGGCGATCCTGAGGGTGAACTATTCCCCCACTACCACTACCTCTGGTAACTGTTGTTCAACAATCACTTCTGACAATTCTGACACCGGTTATATGTGACAACCTTTTTTACTCCGATGGATTGATGGTCTGCTCGGGCCTCGGGGAGGGGTACGTTGGATTAACAATAGCGCAGTGAATAGAGTTGACCAAATGGCATTCCATTTTAACCAGCACAGCACCTCAGTCTTGTTGAGTAACACGCACTGAGTGGACCTTTCTGTCGATGTCTGTAATCCACTGGCAGCGACCATTTACTTAAATGTTTCGGAGAATTGAGCATGAATATTTGAAGAATGACAATCCATTAACTAAGAGAGAGAGCAATATTGGGTTCAAAACTTGAGTAGCACTGCAGCAGATTGTCGGGATATGTATTAACGGATTAAATTTGTGACAGGAACCATTGGATTGACCATAATGCAATTCTATTCTCCAACCAAGTTGCTTCCCCAAGTTTTAAAGCTCTTGCAATTTTGCGAAACAAACTCGCGAAGTTTCTCCAGAACATCGTGACTCGAGGACTCGTCAAATATTCATCTCCTACGGTGACCGAACTTGTTTGTCCTAGTGGAAACATTTCCCAAGACTTCCGTCCGTCCGTATCGCATCATCCTGCTGCCTTACTTTCTCTCCCTTCATCCGTCGTCCAAGGCTCATCTGTCAATCTCGAGTCGAGCTACTGAAGCTGTGAAGAGGAGGATGCAGGAAGTCAAAGACAAATGGCTAGCATATCTGGCCACGCAAAAGCGCGGCTCTATCTCTAATGCTGCTCCCCGTGTTGCTGCTGCTGCTGCAAGTGAATGATGCGTGCGATTCACACTCATCTCTTGATTGCATCGCTCACCACCACCAGCCAGCCAGTTTCATGTCCTCATTAAAACCGCAGGAAACTCGTTCCTGGAACACAGGGGGGGGAGATGAAGCAGCTCGTGCGCTGCCTGCCCAGTGACTTTCACAATCAATTTCCGCGACTTTTCGACCGACACTCGTTCAGCGCAAGGAAATTGCACCAAATGCACCGACTCGAAGCTCTCTCCCTCTCTCTCCTCGAGAAGTCCTGCACCCTGGTCCTGGTTTCCTATCGCGATTTCCCGCGTGCGAGTTCTTCGCGGTCACGCGATCGACAGACGAGAGGCGCGAAGAGCAGCAGCAGCATTCCCGGGAATACACACCATAAACTCCAATCTGACCAATGGACCAATGGACCCCGGGCGCGCTCGAACGCGCGGTGTTTAATGCGAAATCTATCAAACGAATCAAGGCACTTGGCCGCTGGTCTGTTGGCCGCTGTCGGTCGGTCGGGGTCGTCGAAAGTCGTTTAACGGGATTAGGACCATAAAATTGTCTTTCGAGTTCGCGCACAGTTCAGTTCTGCTGCATGATACGAGATGATATGGGAAGGTCCCGTCGATGGATTTCGGTGCAATAAATAAAGATCCCGCATTAGTCCGTTCGTTCGTTCGTTCGCCTGCCTGCTCGCTGGTCAGTCAGTCGATGTCGATGAATCAACGATCTCTCTTATTAAATGCCTCGCGCCCCGGAGTCCATCCGGTTCTCCGGCTGCTCCCAAGGTCTCAGAGGTCCGAGGCTCAACTAGAATAAAGTTATTCTGAGGGGGGGCGAGGGCACCACAAACGCGCGGATTCGACTCCGATTGGCATCGGCATCGCTCTGACACACATTCACCACCACCACTAGCAGCAATGGTGCCTCTGGACTGACCTACCTCCTTTCGCGCCGTCAAACATTGACCGCGCGGCCACGCCACCGGTAACCTAATTGACTTTCAATCAATTCTAATTCATCCACTTTCATTTGCATTTAATTTTCAGGCAGACACACACACAGACAGGCACAGACACGTGGACTCCATTCCCGATGCCGGCCGGCCTGTTTGCGCGGATCATGATGAATGCCTTCGGATCGCGGACCACCGGACACCGGGTGTAGAGTGCCAGCGCCACGCCATGCCACGCCATGGCCAAGTGTGTGGCTCTACGGAGGATACTATATCGGAATGGACGCTGTTGTGGAGCGGGATCTCGACGAACACACACACACACACCAGCCTCGGACATGCCAATATTCATTCCGCGAGCCCCGTCCACACGAGGAACGCCATCTGTTCCGTTTTTTCTTGCGTATGCGTGGTGGTGGCGGCGGCCCGGCCTTCCACCTGGGGGCCGAATGAAGCGAGGATGAAGAAATCAACGCTTTCGCGACGCGCGCGCGGAATGGATTTGTGGTTCTTTATTAGATCGCGCCCCGAGTGCCCGAACGCTCGAGTGCCCGGTCCAGAGCACAATTGTGGCAACCTCCATTCAATGGATGGGGAGGAGGGCGCCTAATGGTCGGTTGGTGGTCAGCACACAAATCTCTTTCTCTCTCTCTCTTCTGTGGAGCACAAAACCTACCTTTGGCCCCGCGGCACGTTGGTGGCCATGGCGTGGACCATTTTTGCGTGCCCATGACGACGGTTGCGATGGCGACTCGGCAAGCAGCAGACCCCAGACGACGACGACGACGATGACGACGACGTGCTTCGATTATCCGCCAACTCAATCAAAGTCGGCCGCCTGCTCGCTGTCCTCGGGGCCGAGCGAATGACACACATTTGCTCGAAATGCGAACGGGGCGAGCGCGCGCGACTCGGTTCCGGTGTGTGTCGGAGAGCCCTTGGCGCGAGCGCGCGCGCGCGTGAGGCGCGATCAATTTGTCCCGTGAGTTATGAGTCACAGCCGCGGTCACGCCACGGGGCACACGTGAGGAGCAGCACAAGGAGGAGGAGGAGAAGAAGAAGTAGGAGGTCCTTCGTCGCACTGAGTCACACACCGGGGAGTTGCGCGAGTGGGCCACAAGCAACAGCAGCAGCATAGCCAACGGTGTATGCGCAGCTGCGCGCATTGTTGGTTGAAGGGACCCCAAAGCAGACGAGGAAGGCGGCCAGACGGGATGGCGGTGGACGTAAGAAGAGGAATGTTAATTGATAATTCACGTTACATTAACGCCGCTGTTTGACATCTTTAGCACTTCATTTGGTGTTGTGTGTTGTGTGCTTCATCGAGTGTGACGATGGCTGGCGGTTCGCTGGAAAGAAGCTGGAGCACCTCTACCTCGGCGTGACCGTAAAGTAAAAATAAAAAGGCTCCCTGGAATGTGTGTAGTTTAATGGGAAGAAGAGCAAGAAGGTGTGTGTGTGTGTGTGTGTGATGAAGTGGTTCAGGGATGGAAATTAATAAGGAAAGTAAATAGAAATATCCAGAAGGAGAAGGAGCAGCAGCCTCCTTCCCCGAGAGGCACTTATAGGCGCAGGCATACACAGAGCAGTAGAGAGCTTCTGTGCGCGAAGCAGACGGTAGTTAGCATACATAATAGTAAAGTACACACACTTTACGTTACCATAAGTGGAGCTGCTTGGCGAACAAATCGACTCGTGTGTGTGTGTGTGCGTCCGTCCAGAACATGCTAATTGTACGTTGAGCATTCCTCAATAAGTCACTGGGAGAGGCCGAGCGAGCGAGTAGTTAATGAAGCGAAGTAAAACGAAATAGGGGCATAAAGTAGCAATAAAAATGGGTAAAAAAGAAGCTAAAACAGGTTGCGACAGGTCGAGACAGAAGTGACAAACATAAGAAAATCTCTTTAAAGAACCTCAAAAATGTCGAATAAAAACTGATTTTATTGTGTGAAAACTAAATAAATGTACGATTAAAAAACATTAAAATAAAAGATCAGCATACGAGTCACGCTAAAATACCGCAAAAACAACCGTAAGTCCATTGTTTCCTGGCATCCGAAACCGCGATTTCGTGCTCCCCGGAGCCCCATGGCCACGGAGGCTTATTATTGTTTGTGTGGGCATGATAAGCGGAAAATTATTGCAATTTTATGCCGTTTTTATTGATAATCGAATTTATAGGGAAGGAGAACATTAGGAGTTGTTTTTCTCCTCACCGTTTTTTTGTGTGTGGTTGTTTTCTTCCTTTTGGGATTTCTTTCCTAGCCAGCATGCCTAGAGAGGCGGCGCATTTTCACTCACCTGCTGCGTCGCCGTTTTCGCATATTTTGTCGTCAGCATCGGGGCGGGACAAGACACGAGGCCACTACTACCGCCACTAATCCTCTCAAATTAGTCATCAAATAAAAAGAAACGAAACGCACATTAAACATGCTTTTCGAAGCGCTTTTGCGCTCCTTTTTATTTATTGACATATCAATGGATTTTAATGATCCACACCCCAATGCCGCTATGAGTTTCTAGCCGGACGACAAAAGGCAAGGCAACTTCTAGGATAGAATGCCTCTCCCGCATACTCTCATATGTGCGCCCAGAGTCACTCGTACCGCTCTTCTCACCACCGTCGCGCACATTGTCTTAGGGCAATATTCATAAATAAATCGTCGCCCAAACCCAACAGCCCAGTCCAGTGCGCCCTGCGACCACCATCAGCGCTCGGGTTGGCCGCGGATCAATAAAGGTGATTCACAATTTATGGCACACAACGGAAACGCGCACCGGAGTCGGTTGGTTGGTTGGTGTGCTTCCACTACTGCTGTCGCCGCCGCCGCCACAGCCGCCGCGGTTGTCGTCGATAAAAGCCTCGATTCCCGGGCCGGATCTTCGGAAGACATTACCGTCGCCTCTCGTCGGTGGCGGTGGTGGCGGTTGATGGTTGGTTGGAGGCTGTGCTGTGTCGCTACAAAGTGTAAAGATCTGCCGAGATTAGTGTGGATGCCGCGCTGGCCCGTGGGCTCGCGCTAATTTATTGCCGCGATATCGTTTATGGCTTGTCGCACTCTCATCTCATCTCGGCCTGCTACGCCAACACACACGCAGACACACACACATGGGAGAGCGCGCTCGAGGTGCCAGGACGTCCAAATCAAACGCGAGATGACACAGTCCTCGACATCCCCGCGACGATGGCCCCCGGGGAGGGGCGGGTTGCAATTTTGGAATCCTCCTCCTGTGCTGATGACGACAAGTCGACGACCGATTTGCAACACAGTGCAGCGAAGAGCATATCGTCGAGAGCCCTTCTAAGCCATCGCCTGTCAAAGCCTACCAAGGCGCAGATGAGGTATTCAGTGCAGTACGGGAATGTTAATTAGCGGCAGCAACCGAGGCAGCATGCCTTGATGCTGCTAGAGTGTTGCGCGAGAGGCCTTTTGCAACAAACGGTTGAATGGGTCCGGGTCGTTTCTGATTGACAGCCGGTCTTAGCAGGCTGTCAAGATGGCGATTTGAAGGGATTGATGATGGTGTGGCTGTGCGGTTTCCAGGTGTAAATGCGACTTATGCGCCTTTGGAGAGAAGAGAAAGGGAAATAGGGGAGAACATTATGTTTCAATTTCCCGTGTGCGCATAATGTGTGCACACAAAAGAGAACGCCTTTTTCAATGAAGCACAACCGTTTGAAGGACACTCCTCCACTTTGAGAGACATTAGGTCACCACGAGCAGCCAGCTCATCAATATCTGCGTACTTACCGCTTGGATCCCGTCATTCAACCGCTTCCCGGCCGCCATAAAACCAATCTCATCAACGGAAATGGGAAAGTGATTCTAGGGGGAAAAAAGCAGAAAACTGTGAGGGAAGCGAGGGAAGGATAACTGATCGTCCAACTTCAATCACATCATTATCACATTGGCCGCCCCCCCTAACCTGCCGCCTGTCTGCTGCAGATTGTTTATCGCTTTCGTTGGATCCCCCGGGGGGGAGAACTCCATTTGTGGGCGACACGGCGCGCGCGCGCGCACCCCACCACCAATTCACTTCGATAAAAGGTTGCTGGAAGAGATTTGATTTGAACATCACGCCCAAAACCCCCTCTCCATGGGCCACGGACTGCAACGAATTGGAATTATCTGACGGGGACGGGAATCCTGTGTCCTAGACGGCAGTCAATAAGCTGCCGATGCGATGGATTCGGGCATTCTGGTTTCGGCGGTCAGCGGAGGAACAGGGTGTATAGTCGCCGAACATTCCTGCTACTGCTGCTCGACACAGTTGTGGTTGATAGCAGATCCGTTTGCGATGCGTTTGATCCATTTCCCCGGGAGTTGGCCCGGGTATGCGGTATGCGAAGTAGCAATCAGGAGTTCGCTCGAGTGGTGTAATCAGTTTGTAATCGGAATCCTACATCCAGCGAGAGGAGTAGTACAGTAGCACACACTGTGCATCACATCATCATCATCATCAGCATCATCATCAGCGGTGGCATCATCTGGTCGTGGGGTGACAGACAATCTCGAATATTCGGTCGCTCGGCTAACCATTCGGTGGTGCTCCATTCATTAACTCCCGCGTCCATCGCTCATAATTTGCAGTAGCGAGAGAGACAGACAGATAGAGAGGTCGGCCAGGCTTCACCTTTCATTAGTCGATCCAGGCCAGTGTCGATATGTTTTCCGGGGGAGGACGTAACCCTTGATGGTGGAACTGAAGGTAATCCAGCATTCCAGATCCAGGCTTTCTGGGAGTTTTGTTTGTTGGATCTAGATGGATAGAAACTGCGTGCAATCGGAGGTACATCAACCTGTAAGAGAGAGAGAGGAGAATGATTAGTTTTTGAAGTTTTAGTTATTAGAATCCAATAATTGACTTTGATCAATCTACTGAGTGCGACTCTGCAACGCTAAATTGTAAAAGTAAGTCAATGTCTACTAGATCATCAAAAGATTTATGCCATTTTCAGTTGTAGTGGAACAGACTACTTCGATTGAAGATGACAGATGGGATCGGCTTTGAAATGCAAAATCCATTTGGCCGAAAAACCAACTTGGAATTCAAATGCCTCGGAACTGGTTCCATATACCGGGATAACTGCGAACTGAAATTCCATCACCTCAAGGGTTACGCGTATCTGTGCTGTGGGCCAGCAGTGTTCCAGTTGTGTACCACTTCTGCCTTCTGCCTCACCGCTCTGTCTAATTTCTCCAATTATTTGACCCCTTTCTCCCCTGGATCACCGGTACACCATTACTCAGTACGGAATTGGTCGTCAAATTTCCCTTTTTTTTCTCGTCCCTTTCTCTCTTCCTCTGTATCTCTGCTCTGTTCCTGTGTCAGTGTGCAGCATCCATGTGCCCGCTCCACCACTCATGTATGCCCTCCTTCTCCTAGAACGGTAATAGTTATCGATGAGGCGAGCCTGTCACGGACTACCAGCCAGAGTGGAGCTCGATGCTCCGCTGCTTGCCGACGAGTTGGCGAATGGCTCCAGGAAAGTATTTAACGCGTTTTCGCCTATAGAAAGCGGTGGTGGTACCGTGTGCGTCTGTGTGTGGATCCATTGCCGGTTGCCATCGTAATGTTCACCCCCACCAAAGGCACACACACACACACACGCAGTACACGGTCTGCCAATAAATCACTGTCCCAACGGCACTCTGACTCCGGGGGCAGTGCGTCTTCCTTTTGCCAACCTTCACCCTTTCCTCCGGTAACGACAACGACGATGATGATGATGATGATGATGCGTGCTGTGCTGTGCTGTGCTGTGCGTGCATCCCATGTTCTCGGTCGTCGTGCTCCGTGGTTCGCTGGCCCCGGTCTCGATGGTAATGCGAGATCTGCTTTTGCTGCTGCTGCTGCTGCTGCTGCTGTTCGGCTTCCGAATTTCGATCCGTTGATTGCAGGGGGCCTGAAATCGGATCCGTCCGTCAATGGTGCTCTGTGTGTGTGTGTGTGCCATTTACTGTACCCGGGACTACCGGTGGTGCACCTGTCCGCATCGCAGTAATGATCCATCGCGACGACGACGGATGGCAGATTGTCGGCGAATTTTTGGACAAAATTTTCACTTTTGGTCTGCAGCAGCAGCAGCAGCAGTCGGTGCAGAAGGCATCCATTATCCCAAATGACGGCACAATGCGTGACGCCATTCGTGGAGGAATGTGGTGGTCCCCTGGTGGGGGGACCGGTTGAGTTGAGGAATTCGTTGACCGGAACCGGAGTGATCAGGTTCGTCGGATTTCATTCCACCTTCCCCGGATGCTGACGTTTGAATGAGAAAGCCCGAACAAGGGATGGAAAGATGAACAGCAGAGGGTAAGTTTCGGAATGTCTACTTAACACACAATATAACTGCCATTAATTAATGAAAAACTCCTTAAAAACACTGGAATTAACGGAGGGGGGGAGGGGGTTTTCACTTTCCTCCACTTTCACGTTAACCGCCCCGCTTGCTATGTTTTGTGCTCGTCAATTATCGGCCATTTTGTGCGAGAGGAAAATGGATGTTTAAACGGGGGCGGCCATCGTTACGCGTTTGCAGATCAATTCCCGCACACACGGTGCTGCTGTGTTGTGCTGCTTCGGTTGTGTTGTGTAATACCCCATTTTCCAGTAAAACCGATAATTTACTCCCTGCTACAAACACAATTTTCCGTTCATTGATCCGTACACGTCAGAGATAAGACACACAGGTAGAGGTATTCTGTTGCGTGTGCGTTGTGTGCGTACGTCAGAGCCAATGCGACGGTAATGGCGGCGCCGGAAGAGGAAGTTTAATGAAAATTGAGAAGATTGTGTTCGGCAGCGCACGCGACTGCTGTTGTTCCGGTTGCAAACACCGGGACACCGAACCGGTATCGATCTGCAGTCAATGCACACACACATAGCACACAGCTCACAGCACACTAACTCGTTCGCTCGCTTGTTCGCTTGTTCGGTTTCCTTCAATTGTGACAAAAGGTAGATTTATCAAGATTGGCCAACCATTGTTACCGGATGGTGCTGGTGCTGCTGGTGCTGGTGGTTACCGACGGACGGACGGGACATATTTTCACCATTTACACCCGGACAATTCATCGTCGAAAGGATTGGGCTGCCTGGCTGGTTTGGGATTTGGTTGGAACACGTAGTTCAAAGGACTTTCCGAGAATAAATAAATCTTCAGCCACTTCTGTCGGGTGATTTACAATACCCGGTGTCCCGGTTCCCCGGACGCTTCCTAATGTAAGCATATTCTGGTTGCATCGATCACTGAGCATTTGGTGCCCGGTGTTCTTGTGTGTGTGCGCATGTGTGTGTTTCTATTGTTTCGCATAAAAGGCTGCTGCTAATGAATTGCAGAAAATTGCTGGTGCGCGCCGTTTCCTGAAGCCTTTCCATCGGACTTTGTGGACTTCTCCGTTTCCATCACTCAACATTTCTGACAAGGTACGTACGTACGTGTCGGATGATTTCGGGCTTAAGTAATGTGCACGACGATGACTACAAAAGGAGTTTCTCTCGAGCGTCACTAAAATGACAGAACAGGTGCAGGAGATTGAGTAATCAATCATTTCGAATAATAATACTCACTCATCAGCAAAACCGATGTCACGACATGCAAATCCCAACATTCATGTCTCCACAAAGTACGGAATTAAACCGAAATTAGGTAACCTTAACCCTTAATCCACGTCCTAAACCACTAATATAGTTGCATAGGATTTAGCGGATAGTCTTCACTTGACAACTTCGATAATCAGTTCCGAGCTCGTCCAGTCCAGTCAACTCACTCTCCACGAAAACCACCTCTATTCAATCGGAATGGATTGCCTGTTGCCTGTTAGACTCCGGCACAGGGACGTTCCGGTTGAGAGCGCGCCGTAATCGATATCACTCATCATAACCCGCTCTAATCCAGCAAGGAATTTGCAGTATTTGTAATGGCCGTTGGGGCTATCCACCAACGGCGTTTCAGGTCCAGGTTCAGGTCCACTCCATCAGCGTCCGTCGCCTTGGATTGTGATTTTCTAACCTCGACACAATGCCTTCCGGCCTTCCCTTCCGGGGGGTGGTTATGCTTTTCACTCATTCAGTTAATGACACCCGATAATTGAAACCCGATGTTTAAGAGGGGGGTTCCACGCGGGCCATATAGGCCTCACTATCCTATTGTTCACCTGACGTCGCGCGCGTCTCCTCTCACCCGATGGTCCACCGTCGTTGGGCCACCATTTTCCCGGCGCTGTTTATGTTTCGCGATTCCATTTTCATTATTACAATTCTGTGGGTTTTCGCACACACGCACACAGACGAACAGGTGGATGCCCCGGGCTAGGCCATGTTGAATTGGTCCCCCTCTCTCCGAGGACGAGGATAAAGGACGAATATAGTAGGCCCGAGGTGGAATGGTGGCACCGAAATTGCTCTATTCCCAGCTCGCCATTTATCAATTCATTAGCCTGGCACAGCCCCCAAGGGATGAAGGGAGAAGGAGAGGAAAGATATGGGGGGACTCATTTAGCGGACACTACGAACACACACCAGCAGCGATGAGGAAAATGCGAGAGAGAGAAAAAAAGAAGTGGAAACATCGCCCGGTCATTGCGCCGCCATATTGGCCTTCGCAGCATATGGTTCCCGAGGGCCGGAACATGGTGGTCAGAACATGGTGGTGTCCTTCGAATTCTTGTCCTTCGTCGGATCCTCGGACACACTTGCCCTCCCCCCTGGAGACGGTAAACAGGACTCGTCATCTCTCGTTTCGCGGAGTATCATCAGTATGTAATATTTCATTTTCCACTGGCACTGGGAACCCTTCCGCTTTCCGCCGGTTCCGAATTATGGTCCGCACAGTGTCCGCACTCATACTCAAAGTGGCCCTTGTGTGTGTGTGTTCTTCAATCGCCGAGCCTACTAAGGGTGGATGGGAACATGAATTAATTTTTAACAAACTTTTCATCGCGGCCAGCACACACACACGGGCCAGGCTTACTGGCCGTTGTGGGCGAGGAAGGCCTTTTAATTTTAAATAATTAATATTTTCCGATAAATGGCCTTACCAACCCCCCGTCGGACCACCCAACACCACTAGACATGTCCAATGGACCACTCGGTAAAGAAAAATCGTGGCAATCATAATAAAATGGTTGATCCATATCCCTCCATTCTCTCTCTTACTCTCTTTGTCGCGCGCGCCTCATTTTCGGTCAATGTCCGGCCAGTTACGGGAGAAAAGGGGGAGGCGACACCGAGGGTGAAACGAAAGGAGCAACAGAGTGCGTGGTGCGTTGCGTGGAAAAAACTCTTTTCCGGCCTGTTGGACCACTGGACTGCTGCTGCTGCTGCTGCTGCTACTGGTGTGGTGATGATGGGTTGTGGCCACTGTTGGTTCTGGGTATTAATATTATTTTTTTTTCTGTGTGTTATATTTCGACCACCACTCCGCTATGACTGATGGGACTCTGCCGTGTACTCGCACACACACACACACACACGTGTGCTGTCTATTAATTCATCCATCAATTACGAAAAAGGGCGGCCCCGTTACTAGGAGCGGGAGTGACGACTTCCGCGGAACTACGCGGGATTGGAGTTCGGTTAAAGGGGTTTTTCGGGGGATTAAAAATTCATTACCTCGCCAGGAAGAACGGGGAGGAGTAAGGGCTAACACCCGTGACCACCTTTCGGTGGTGGTACCGCGGCGGCACCATCATTATCATCATCGCGGCCAGTCTCACGGGAGTCCGTGGCCGCGGCTGATTGACGTTCAAACGTCAAACTCCTACCCATACTCTGTGGAGGCCGACCCTCTGGTGTGTGTCCTTGGGCTATTTGGGCGCAGGACATTCGGGGGCCATGTTGTGGTGTGACAAAACCACATCGGTTACAGGTAGGCCTCCACCTGAGCACTCCTGCAGTTCTGCGACTCTCGACTCTCCTTTAATACCGCCACAGCACGAAACCAGCACGGGGACCAGTGGCCGCATGCCGAGCGGCAATATACACTCTCGGAAGAAAGGTCACAAAGGATTTTCGGTGCCTCCTAGTAGGCCTGGACTCGGCGTCTGTTGCTTCCCAACCCCCTGCGCCGATGACGTGTGTTGGACGTGGATCGAAGCTCCAAGTAGTAGGCTATGACCTAACGAGGTGCCTGTCGCGAGTATTGAAAATTCCGGACCAAAACAAAAAAAAATCCCCATCTGCTACAATGCAGGAATTCCGTTGCACAATTCCTAGGGTGTGTGTGTGTGTGTGTGTGTAGGATTTACCAATGTATTGGCGTCCTGCCAATCGCTGCCTGGCGAGCGCCGCACCGGAATGAGTTTAAAAATTGAGGAACATAATGAGGAGCTGCACCGGCGGCAACGGTAATTGCAGTTGGAAAACTCCTATATAACTATTCCAACCGAATGCCAACTGCCTGGTGCTGCTGTTGTGCTCGCTTGGTGTATAGCAGCACCCCAACCACCACCAGCAGCACCAGTGGCGTGTACAACCTCACGATCTGTGTGCGTCAAATGAGCTAGAAAATCAATAATTCATCGTACAAATGAGCCTACAAGCTATGTAGCGTGTAGCCCACAGCACAAGCGGCCTTATGCCCGATAGATCTTCCACTTAATTTCATGAGCTTTTGCTGTTGGCGTGCCAGCTTATAGCCGTGCATTGTTCTGCTGTCTATTAATAGAGCTTTTTGTACTTGCCGGGCCGGTGTAGCGATACATTTTTCAAAAAAAAAAGCTGTTCAACAAATTGGCTGTTCGACTATGTTCAACAGGAAGTCCTGAGTGCCGAGAAGGTTGCCTGCCGTGGAGGCGCATCATAGAATCGGGTTGAAACACGCACAAAGCCATTCTAATTAATGCATTCTCGATGACATAGGCACACACACACACACTCTCGCGCGCACCGAGGCTCATTAACGATTCATAGTACACCGTAGTGATAGGTGGTGTGTTTTGGTGTGGTCAGTCAGGATCTAACACACCAATCTACTCACCCACCACCAACAGACCCCAAAAATGACTAGTTCCGGTTACACAATTACAGCGACATCGCGCTTGATTACCGCGAACTAAACTGAATAGTCATGTGTATGGGTGTGTGTATCACACAGAAATAGGGGGTGCTGATTAAAGAATCATCTGTCATCGGTATTGATTTATCGACTGAATAACGCATCAAAGGGTTTTTCGGGGCGGAAGATCAGAACCGAAACCGAAACCCCGGCATTAATTGGCTTGAACAGCGCGGCTCTAATTGACAACCCTCGCGACTCCCACCACCACCACCCATTACTAGTGCACCATATTTCGGTTGAAAAGCCAAGGATGTAACAACGTACCAAGTGTTTGGAACCTTTGGATCCGGTGTTCCCTTTTGTCGGAGATAATGTAGCGCAAAGGGTTTCAATAGAATTTGTGAGGGAAAATGGAACTACTTACTTGTCAGCTCTCAAGGCTGCTGCTGCTGCTGCTGCTGCCGTTGCTATTGAGAGCTGAGAGCATCCCGTTGGCCTTCATAAAACTATTACCTATCGCGACTGCTCGCTTCAGTTCCGATGCCCGTGATTCAATTTGACGTTTGAAGCGCAGCAGCGAATGGAGCAGAGCACTTTACTTGTCTAGTAATGGATCATGGCGCGGTGACGATTTCCTCTCCGCTTCCGGTGCCGAGGTCACCAAGGAGCTGGAGAGCAGCAACTTGAGCTGCAGGAAAAATAGGAAGTATCGTACAGAGGATACTCAAGAAGCGACCATTCCACGGGCAGCAAATTCAATACAATTCCACAGTCCGCGGATTCGTTTATCGCCATTTTAAAAATCTTTCCTGCAAGTGAACCATGAAGTAGCCGGCAGGGGTCCTTGTATGAGGTAGCTGAACAGAAAACTATTACAATGGAGTCTCTTCCCTCCCCCCACCCGAGGCGGAGGCCACTTTGGTTTCGGTCAGGAAACCAGATGGTTTGTTCGCTCGAAAAGGGATAATGCTGTTCGCCCATTCACTCGATGATGGTGATAGGAGGAAGGGATGTCTGGACGATTGTAGAGGGCAATTTTATGTTCGAACCATTGTGCATCCACTCTCTGTTACGCGACTCCACCACCATCACCACCACTAGCAACGGTTCCGATTGATTGAAGAGGTAAAATATTAAATTACAATGATAGCACACGAGACGCGCGCGCATCCTCACCATCACCACCACCATCATCATCATCGCATTGTGCACCTCAGTCTGTCGGTTGGTCGATCGAGCATCCTTTCGCACCGACGGAACCACCGTCGGAAGTGACGTGACGGTGGCGTTGGCGGCAGTGAACGGATATGAACATTTTGAAGCTTCACAAAAACGCTTCGAGCGTCGATAAAGCATCGACAGATCCTCCGTTCGTGTTCGTCGTGTTCGTGGAAAGGAAGCAGCAGAAAGGGGGGGAAGAGGAAAATGCTATCAAACGTACATTTATGCTCGGCAGCACAGGCCACAGGACACAGGACACAGGAGGGCTTCCCGGTGTGCAGGTTGGAGACGCACAACAATAAACAACATTTCTGCAACTGCATCCCGCCGACACATCAACGACTACAACGACGACGCTTTCGACGACTCTGGAAAGGACGAAAAGATCAGGATTCACTGCAGGGCTTTGCGTGGTTATTGAAAATGGATAACAGAGTGTGTGAGAGAGAGACGACAAGCGACCGGAGGGTCTCAATATCGGCGCTGTTTGTTGCATTCGATTGTCGATGCAGTTCTTGCAAGTCAAGCGAACGGGCGAACGAACGTACGAGGATGGTCCCCACCTTTGGCGAAGGCTAAACCAACGGTGAATGATTCAATAAAGTCCGCACACGCGCCACCGAACACCGAGCATCCGCCATAACCATCGCTGCACAGCTGCAGCAGCAGCAGCAACAGACTTCTAACCGGCATGTGTTCCACATCGAGCACAGGATACACAGGCTGGCTGGCAGGCTGGCAGAGACGGAAGTCCTACCGAGGATTCGAAACATTCCCATACAGGGCCATGGACCATGGCGGCTGCTGCTCGGCGCGGCTTATCAGTACATCCCCGGCATGTTGTCGGCAGCACAATACTGAAGCGAAACAACATCAAACGCCACCAAACGTGACCCCGTGGTGGTGGGGGGTTGGAAGGAATCTTTTTCCATGCGGGTAACTTTGTAAGTCATATTTGCAATTACCGAGCAAAAACTTCATAACTGCTGCGCCGTTATGCCGCGATGTGGTCTGCATTCCGCAGCAGCAGCAACAGCAGGAGTAGAAGCCGCAGCAGTTGCAGTAGTACCAACAACCTGCAGGAGTGCTGGTGCACTGCCACTGTGTAGTGTACCGTTCGATAATGGGGAACAATACCAGGACGACGACGACGACGCTGACGGTATGGTGGACTTGTAATCGTTTCGCGGCCGTTTTCTCATCCGGGGCGCTTATGTAAATGCGGGAGCAATATTAACAATTAGCGGCATGCGGCACAAGGTGTAGCGCGATCCTCCAGGCGGTACCCGAAAGGACTTTCGGCGATGCACCCGACACACTCTCGGTTCTCTCGGTGCCGGTCGCTGCCAGAATGCGGAGCTACGTTGATGAACGTAAATTGCAGTTTAATGGGCAATACCTTCGACTTTCGGTGCGAGTATTTGCGAACCTGCACTGACTGACTTGCACTGGAGCTTTCGAGGAACGAACGTGTCTCTAAATAGGAATTCGCGTTGCATCTATGGCGTTATTACCGGATTGCATTCCGCGAGCAATCGGAACGCTGCATTCGGATTGAAATATGATTTAGCAGACACCGCGGATTCCTTGTAAATCGGTCAGTTAGATTTCGTTGTTATGGGACTGCCAATCCAAGTATTATTCGTTTCTCTGTCATCGCTGGAGATCACCAACAATAGTGCGATTCAATATCGCGTTTTGAGCGTAACATGAAAATTGCATCGAAGGACTTGCTTGGGAAAGGTGGATTCCATTTATGCCTTTATGGCCCACTGCGATAAGCATCAAATAGCTCCGATCTCACTCGATACTTCTACTTCTCGACACAACATTTATGGCCTATTGAGAGTGCACTCTGAGGTCCGTCATCTCACCTGTCATTAAAAGCGAACGACGGAAAATGCTTGGCAGAGTGCAATGAAATGGAATACTTTGATCAACGATACGATAGTTCTAATCTAGAATAGACCTAATATACCTTTCCATTTGCTTCAAGACCTATCTATACTAGTTGCAATAACTGTTTAGCTGCATATTCATCTTGAAGTATTCATAAAATGAACGATGCCATAGGCGACCTGCAAGGCATCAATACCGTCGCATGATCGCCATCTCCTTGCGATCAAAAGGAATACCATGGAGTGACGCGAGGAGCATCTTCTCCATCTACATTTAGCGAAGGTTCCCAGCTTAATCTCCCGTTGAATTTTACGTCAACATTACCACCTCGATCATGGAGGATGTAGCGAATGTGGCCAGCAGTGCGTCTCCGTATTCACTCCACCGATTTTGAAGGCGATCGTAATGAAAACGTTGGGAAAGGCGAGCAGCAGATGGGAAAGCCGCGAGTCTCACTTGTCAGCAGAGTGAGTGTTGTTGCTGCTGGCTGGCTGGCTGGCTGGTGGTGCTCGTTAGAACGTGAACAGAAGCGGAGCACATAATGGCAATAATCGATGTGCCACTAACGAAGCGGCCATTTACAAAACGGACATTTTGTTTGTTGTGTTTTAAGGTCGCCTCTTAAAACGCGTTGTTGCCGTCCGTGGTGGTTTTCGCCCGGACGCAGCACGTAACCGCAACTTCCTCTTTTTGGCACTTCTTTAATTTAATTGACTTCGTGGCAGCGACCGCGACGTGTTAGAAGAAGGCTCTCCACAGCCATCAACTCTGACTACCCGGTGTAGCGGTGTAAGCTGTGTGTAAGTCTCAGTCTCCGTCGCAAGCCATAAACCTGTGCGGCACCAACAACACGAGATTTCCCAGACCAAATGAACTCGTCACAAAACAGCCACATAAACGGATTCTCCTGGTACGAGAGAGACACGAGGTGACTCGAGGCCCGCGATTCGCCAGCAATCTCTCTCTCCCTCTCTAGCTCGTTAATTACAGCGTTGCAATTTCGAAATAATAAAGCAATTAATTTAATTAAGTCCATAAACACTGGCGCACTGGAGGAGCACAGAGGAGCGGTTATGGCCACCTCTACCGGGACCCCGGGAACGTATGTCTCGCAGCAGCAGCTAGTTTCGCACCCTTCGCGCCACTCTAATCACCGCACCCCGACCACATGATGATCACGGGTGATGTCTGGTCTGGGTTGGGGTTTGGGCCCCTGAAGGGTGCGACGACGACGCGTTATGACAGCGACAGACGCGGGACGGGGAATAAAAAATGGCGTAAAAATGGGCGAAGGGCGAAAGGTGAGCCGGCATCAGCATCACCAGTCCTATAATCTATGCATATTTCAAATCCGACGGAACACGGACAACACGACCCATACACACGCACACATTCCTGCCATTTTCCAGCCCACGAACGATCCCCATCCATCCATCCAGCCAGCCATCTATCCATCTAGTAGGCCGGACCGAATCCCGGAGTGATTTATGACACCCTCGACGTTGTTAATTGCCTCCAATAATCACTTCGGTATGGGCCGATGTACCGCCAATATAGCGCCGCTCCCAGCTTCAAACCTCGCGCGCAACGCAGATGATGATCGCCGCATCGCCTTCCCGTTCCGCCATCATCGTTTTGTTCGCCATTTTTTTCTGCCTCTTTTTTCCCAGCTCTCTGCAGTGATTAGAACATTAGAGGACGAGAGGTAGAAAGAGAGCGCGCGAGAGAGAGTGATTTTGGGCAATTATTCAATTTATGACTCAATTTGAATATTTGCACCTCCGCTCTGGCTTCATTAGCGGTGCGGAAAGGGGTCGATCCCCAGCCCCCAGGAATGGCCATCTGGTCAATCGATCGATCTGGTCGGTGGCTGCGGCTGCGGCATGCGGATTAATCTCACATCAGGTCCATGTCCAGGTGCTCCAAGGCACCTTGGAGCAGTTTGCGGCAGTAGAAAGGAAGTGTCATCTTCTCGCTCGTGACCGTTCTCTGGCTGGCTGACTGTCTTGCTAGCTGGCAATGACATCTTGGCGCCGCGTCGCTGAAGTGAAATTGGCACGCACATTGGCGCAACGAACTGGCATGCTGCTGGTGCCGGCTCGGACTGTAAGATAGATAGCTTTCATCGAGGGTAATGAGGTAACACCTTTTTTTTCTCTCCTTTCGCGCCAAGCAGATCGGTTACCTCCGTCCGTCCCGTCCCGTCCTGTCCTGGTGGACTCGGCTGTTGCGGCAAAAATGTAATTATTGGCTGCAGCAGCAAGCAGTCTCCAGGCGCCTCGAGCGGTATGCAATCCCGCTGTGGATGGATGCACCGGGGATTGGTGGTGGTGCGACGGTCGGCATGCAGGGAATGGGAATAAGCGAATTTTAATTTGTTTCCAGCGTCAGTACCAGCCGGGCAAGTGGATGCAGTTCACACCACATGGGAAGATGGGGTGGGAGGGAGGGCAGGAATCTTAGTCAAAACCGATGAACGACCACCAGAGCCTGGAAGAACCGGAGATGAATCCGCGCAGGACACGCAAACCACGTAAACCGTAGTTTAAAAGTATCAGACCATCAGATCAGAGGTTTGAGCATTTAAGAAATTCAATCTCCTGTTTGCAACTATTTGATTTGTAGAAAAATGTAATGAAGGTCTTGAAAAATATCGGAAGCACAGAATCAGAAAAATATTTGACCCCAAAAACAGGAGAACTTCACAGAATCCTAAAACTGTACGAAACCCTACAAATTAGAAGTAGGTCCTTTGCACACTGTTTGACAGTTCGCTGCTGACGTCACACAACCGCCGCGAAATCAGCGAAAAACAAACGATCAATTCCAGGTCACTAACCAAGTCCAAGTGAAGTGAATAAAACTCGTACCTCAGATATTGCACGATCTAGCAGGCATGTTGTGTTTGGCGTCCTGTCCTTTCCTTCCTGATACTTTCGCGAGGTGCTGTTGCTGTTGCTCCTCTTCCCAAAAAGGTGTCCATCTCCCATCATCCCATCAATCTCTTCGGGCCAGCAGCCATCATCGAGCGAGGCAACAACAATTAGTTGCCGCTCCCATCGGCATCACCGGCACCGACACCGGCACCGGCACCTGCACACGTCCAAAGCAGACTGCGGGAATTGGTCCGAGAAGAAGGGGAAACATTAATTGGGATTTGGGTCGCCTCCGAATGGCGACTCTGCGTACGTACGAGGTGATGAAAGAGTTTTATTTTCTTAATTTTATGCGAAAAAACATGAAGGAGGCAACAACGACGACGACGACGACGACGATGACGTGTGTGAGCCGCGCGCCATTTTCGAGCATCCCTCCTCTAATGCTTCTCGCCTCAAGGCTACGAAATGCATCAAATGCTTGGCACTCCGGGACTCTGGATCTGTTGTCTGGTCTGGTGAATTCTGGAGCCAAAAACGAGCAAACGCGAAGCGAGCGAGTGAGCGAACTGCAAAGTGTTGCATAAATCACTGCAACTCAATCGGTTTTCGGATGGAGGAGGCTTCCTTCTTTGACATAACTTTCGATGTATATACACGCCTCACTCGACAGTTTGCGTTGCGCTCTACCGCGCTACCTTCTGCAGCCACTTCGACCATCATGATCATTAGAGCGCGAGGTGTTCACACGAGGAAGGGGGACTCGTCATAAAGCATTCGTCATTTGGCCGAGGCCGAGGTTTCGAATTTTATTTCCGTTTTTGGGACCCCTGTTTTGCGCGAAGCACTTTCGGTTTTTTCGGTCGAGGAACGATCCCGGGGATCACGGTAGCCACGACGACAGGGCCATCATTCGTCGATCAAAAACGAAGGGAATGGTATGAACGTGTCGTCGGCTCATGTTCCGGCCCCGTGGGTCCGTGGCAGGCAACATAAGCATGCGTTGTTGTTGCACCGCTTTCCGTGAGGGATGTGAGGATCGTTCCGTGCCGATCGCTTGGCCGACAACAAACGCGCTTTAACGTCTTGATTTGGTTAATTTTACGATTTTCGTTTGTCTTCGTTTGTCTCCTCGCGCAGTCTTCGTTGTTTTGGGGGATGGGGATCGCAAGTTGCAGGTGAAAACGGTGCGAATGTATAAACATCCAATTAAAACGAAAAGAAAAAAGAAGGGAGAAGGGAAATAAACATAAAGCATAAAGTGGCGCGCGAGTTTTGTGCGAACAAAAAAAAAGCAAAAAAACAACATACTATTATCATTTGCAACAAACAAATAGAATGCTCGCACCTTCTTGGTTGGTGAAGAACTCTTGGTGGTACTTAACATATTTAAGAACTCCGCGAGAGAGTGCCTCATTCACTCCCAAGGCCCCAAGTGGTTAATACCTTTTCCCCTTCATGGCGCGCGCGCCCGCGCTAACGAGCCCTCGGGCACCACCACCACCAGTGATCGTTTACAATGCAAAATGGCCCCTTAGACTTGGACTCGGTTGACCAACCGGTGGACGGTTTAACGGATGAAATAAAAAAAAAGTGTTTGACGTGGCAAGTGCCTGCCTACCTCCGGATGGTCCTGCCCGGCCAGCCAGACCAACAAATGGCGATCAATTCCACCAGTCGCCAGTTCCCCCCCCCCATTTCTGGTGCCTTCGCAAACGGCGATTCGCGACGAGTGAGTTAATTAGCTAGCTGACCGGCTGGCGGTGGCTGCTGGAATCGCATTTCCTTTTGAAGCTCGAGCTCTTGTCTCCTCCGGCCTTGGGAATCGTAGAAATGCGAAATGATCGTGCGAGAATCGGGCATCAGGAAACGGCCTGCAGTGGAGTGGAGGTGGAAAGTTATAAAGAAAATCTCCCAGCAACTGCTGCTGCTTGGCGTTGACCGACGATTGGCAATGTTTTGTGGTCGCGGTGTGTGTGTGTGTGTCGCCGCTTATGCTGAGACCATTATGGAGTGGTTTATATCAACTCCCGGTCCTCACTCCCTGGCCGAAGGAGAGAAAGATGCTGTTACTTACTCGCCGTCGTCGCCGTCGTCGGCGTCTCGTTACCTCGAGAGGAGTCTCGATACCCATTAGCGCGAGCTCCGAGCTTGGTGGTGGTGGTGCGAAGGGGTGGAATCCGTTTATGGAACTGAAACCTACCCCCTGCTCCCCGTCCAGAACCCGTCTTGCGTATCATTCACACCGACGTGGAAGGCGACGACCAGGACGGAGGCGATGATGGCCGTCGTGGTGCATTTCCCAAACGTCAAGATTTACATCTCTCGTTGCGGTGGCAGGCCCAGGGGCAGGGTGGCCATAGGGACGGCGAGTAGATGATGCTTAAGGCGTTCCGGTTGAGATCGCGTTCTTTTTTTTTTTGACGAAAAAGGAAAATCAAGCATTACTCTACCTCCTTCACTCAACGCTATCGCTTGCCACTTGCCATTTAAATCATTTCCTTGGGGCGCCCCGCTCTCTGTCTCTCCCGTTCTCTCTCTCTCGACACTGCAGCTGGTGACGGAACCACAAAGGAAGGAAGGAAAAACATTTCATTTTCCTGCCAAGGCGCGAGAAACAAAACGAAAAAATGCAATCCAAGAGCACAGAGAAGTGGCCACGGCTTCAGCTTCATCTTTAAGCGCGAGGACACCCCTTTCGGCGCTGACACTCTGCTCTTCGAAGGAGGAGGAGGAAAAATCTTTTTTCGCCTTTTTTTGAGGTTATGTCGTCGTTACGTCGCGTAACGCGCGGTTTTGCGGCTCGTGCAACAAAGTAGTCGGTGAACCGGATGAAAAAAACACACTTCGCGGCCTTCCTTAAGAGCCTTTTTCCTTTCCGTTTACCGATCAACAACAACAGCAACAGTTTGCACCACTCAGCGATTGTCCTTCGGTAACACCTGCGTACCTCTCTGGCAGATTCGAATTTTCGGGAGGCTCTTAATAGCCGTGGCCACACGGAGCGAAAATTTGCGCGCAAATTTACAAATTAATGCCAAATCGTTTACGCTTCGATATGTTTACGTGGCCGGGTTGAGGAAATTAAAATCGTTTTGTGGAAGAAAAGGATTGAACACACTAGCAATGATCACTATCTATCAATGTAAACCACAAATAGAACATATTGCGAGCCCTTCCGTTTGCAAACAGCTTTTACTCTAGGTTTTACGCTCCACGGACCTATAATCGTTTGACAGCATGTAAACGGCAAGCGTAAATGTTTTGGCATTAATTTTTTCGTTTGCGCTAGAGTTTTCGCCCCGTGTGGCCACGGCTAATGACTTTACATCGAGAGTCTATCGAGAGAAAAAGATGCAAATGCCATTGTGTGATGTCACAGGGCAAGGCGCACAACGTTTGTGGCCACCGATAATCCTCATCCTCATCATCATCATCATCCCGGATGATGATCGGAGGCAATCATAACTGCGGGAATAAATAAAATATTACACCGAACCGGGAATGGTTGGCGGAACGATTTTAATTAAATTATTTATACCCAATCAACTGACAGCTGTCAGGGAGGCGCGGCTCGTCCGCTGTGAGTGATGAGGCCTCCAGCATCAACATCAGCATCAGCAGCAGCAGTAGTAGTAGCGCTCCAGCTCCCTTGTCCCCCTTGGCCCCATCATGCCATTGATGTTTATTTTCATGATAAATTTGAGAAGTTTTCGCATTTCCATTGGCCATCAACCAACCAACCGGTCAATGGCGCCACGGGGTGTCCTCTTCCGGGTTTTTTTTTGTTTTTCGCCATCCCGAAAACCGGTAGAGAACAGAACAGAGACACAGGAAGAGAGAAGAGAGGGAGAAGGTGAAGTGTTCGATTTCCAATTTTCCGCAGGAAACCCACTGGGATTCCACGGGGTGGGGAGAATTATTAAATTTTCCAATAATCAAACAACAATCGAACTGAAACGAGTTACCGCGGGAAAGGAACCCGGGGCCTTTGGACGCGAAAACCTTCTGGCATGCCGTTTCCTTTTGTCTCTTCGCGGTGGTATGTAATTTCGGAACCCCAACCAACCAGCCAACCAGCCAGCCAGCCTTCCCTTCTCTACTCTCCTGGTTCCTCTGGACACCGGAAACGGGATCCCGAGCACCCGCAATCGAAATCCACTACGCCACTCGGAATATTGTGCAAAAATCGTGATTGTTGTGTGTTAATTTTTGAATCAATTTTCGTGAAAGATAAATTGATTACCCTCAGTCCAACCACCCCAGCGATCACGTACCCGGGGCCAGTGGCCGGGGCGAGCTCAATCTGTTTGCTTCCACATACATTATCCATACGGTGCGGATCCTGCCATCCTGCGTTGCGTGGCCTCTTGAACGGAAAACAGTAGCAGAAGTCGCTCTTGGAATGAAGTTTTTAAAAATATTGCACCCGGAAATGTAACATATTGGTCTGCTTCGATCGAGCCGAGCGGTTGTTACGCACTCGGTTGCACCTCGATGGTGGTGGCCGCTCGTAAAAAAAAACAAAAAAATAAAATACGCCGGACGTATTGTGTTTCATCGAAACGAAGCATTATTTTCGCTGGTGTGTTTTTTTCCTTTTGCTCTCTCTCTCTCTCTCTCTCTCTCTCTCTCTCTCTCTCTCTCTCTCTGCGTCCTTTCTTTAATTTGTTTGCATCCAGAGCACGCTGCGCTGCGGAGTGCAACTGACTGCAACTGGAACTCCCTCAAACTGCAAATTGTTATTACAGCCGGATTGTAATTTTTGATAAATTGAACAATGCATTAATTGTGCGCCTACCTCTCTCTCTCTCTCCACTCCGCTCCGGCTTTCATGTTTGATTGATGTGCCTAGGATAGTAGCAGGACACAGGCACAGGACCGGGAGGCGGTTTGACGGAGGCAGTTGAATGGTTCAGTTCAGAGTAGCACTGGCAGCATTTTTCATTTGATTTTCCATTTTCCATCGCATCGCAGCACCCTCGATCGGTTCCGCGGGTGTCCGCTGTAGTCAGGTGTACAGAGCCGGAGGGGGGGAACTCGCATCGCGCACATGTTTAATCAGAGGGCGAGCATTTTACGAATTTATGCTACACAGTTTTTCATATCATAATCTCCCCGTTCATTAGCCGCTCATCGATCGATCGATCGGGAGAGAGAGAAAGAGAGATGCCATTCCGGCCGATTGGTTGCTGGCACGAATATTCCGTGGCTCGCTATCGCAATCACACACGCACACATCATTTTACATTCCAGATGAGCAGCGGGGCATGTTTTACAAAATACTGATCGAAAACGACAACAGCAACAAAAAAAAGCAGCTCCGAAGCCTTCTACGCCATTTAACATAGGAAATCGATTTTTCCAGCAATTTAAGTCCAATACCCAATGTTCCTACGGGCGGGCTATCGCAGCATAAGCGCACCGCTACTCATCCGTAAAGGCCTATAGCAGCCCGAGAAGCAGCGTTAGGAGAAGTGTTTTTGATAATTAAATGAATTTATCAAACCGACAAGAAGTGGAAAGCAATGCAGACGACGACGAAGACGATGATGGCGGCGGCGGAATGTGTGTCTCCGTGTGCGCACACACACACACACGTGTGGGTGGGTGTCGATGAAGGTGTCAAGCCATTCCATTTGTCACCGACGTGTCGAAATGTGTAATCGGGAACCCTTCCAGCCAGCCACATTCCAACCCATATCGTCATCACGAACCCACGTCACCGCATATCGCGCCTGCTCCGCGCGATGGCGTTAAAGGTTGTGTCTTAGCTTAAGCCGCACCTCGTTCGCTCTCTCTCTCTCTGTTCCTCTCCTGTTCCTCTCCCCAGGTCCATCATTAAAACCTCCGGCGTGATAAAGGCGAGAGGTCTAATGGGTCAATTTTTCAATCTGCTTCACCAACAAGCAAACAATTTACTCAACCTGCGCCCAAACGCCCGAGTCGCCACGGATCAAAGGAGGCATCGACACACACACCGACGTGGATGGTCCGAAAAAAAAAAGGTTCTGGAACCTGCGATCTCCGGACCTTGTTAGCTTATCGGTGAGACCATTAGAGGGTCCAAAGGGAGTGAAGGGCAACAGCAGAAGAAGACGAGACGCGCGGCGCCTTCAAGGTGTCCATGGTCGTCGTCGTGTGGTGGTCCGGTTGTTAGCAAAGCCTGTGCATGATCGTGTGTGGTGTGGTGTGTTGGAGGTCTCATAATTGAAACATTCGATCGAAAGTCCCACCCATAAACGTGGACGCAGTGATCCCTCCAGGGACCAGATCCAGATTTCAGTTCCGGACCCCGAAAAGGAGCGTCCCTTTCGGTGCGTCGGAGTGAACTTATCGCGACGGACGGACGGACGGACGGAACTGTCACTCGCCGGACCGGTGGTGAGTGGCGTCAAATCCAATAAATTCTTTTCACCAGAAACAAATCACCTTCAAGGATCGACGAGTCGATGGCGTCCCGGTTATCAATCCCTCGATGCCCCTTCGAGATGCTTCTCCTCGAGACCTCCCACCGTGTGATGTGATTGCTTCTGGTATGTGTCCCCTCCACCCCCAAACAGAGCGTTGACGACCTCGGAATGCCGCTCTTGGGTTGAAAAATGGACAACCATCAGTCTTTAGAACCGCACCGTAAAACACACACACACTGGCACATACAATCACGATCTACGGTACGGGTTGCTGACAAGTGGGTTCTGGCCGGCTGTGGGGCCCCCGGGAATGAAACCACTTGTCGGCGCAGGCAGGAACTGCTCGCGAAAATGATCATCTCGCTGCTCGTTCTTATGTTTCCTCGGCATCCAGTTTCCGGTGTGTTGTGTGTTTTGCATGATGATCCCTTTTTGTGCCGTTCGGTTTCGGTTTCCTCCGTTTCCGTGTCCTCGCCGGGCCGTATCTCTTGCTTGCGATCGCGCAACTCATGGACCCTTTTCCTCGGGCCTTTATTTCCTTTCCTTTTTCACGCCAATTGTCGGTGTCGGGAGGGGAGGGGGGACGTTTGTTTTCAAGTGTTTCCACACACCACGGGACCACGGGCATTGGCAAATTTATGATACCTGACCTCCCGGTACCCTCTCTTCCCCTCGGCATCGGTCCAGAGAGAGTGACACATTCGGCGCAAAGTGTGAGGTTAGATTTCCGGCCATCCATCTCACCATCGCAAAAAAGGGAGGGAGGAGAGGACGAAGGGAAGGGCATTTCACACGGATCGCATCGTTCCGTGGCCGTTTGTTAGGCCGTTAGGCGCAGTCCTCTCGTCCTTCTTCTCCTCCTTCTCCTCTCCTCGGTAACTCGGAAATGGCATTTGTGGTTCCAGCTTCTTTTGTGTGTTTCGTGGCCACTTTTTCTGTTGGTTCGATTTTGGAGAAAAAAGCAAAACATAAAAAAAGAAGAGTGGAAAAAGAATTCGAATTCCGGAACGGCCAGACAACGACGACGACGACGACGGCGAGGATGATGCTGTCGACAGTCACCGGGGGGAAAAGGTGAGAGGAATCGCATCAAGAATCGCATCCTCGATCCTAGCGTGCACACATACAGACACACACACAGACAGACAGACACGGACACAGGACGATTACTGAAATTAACCCGTTCGTGGGGCTCTGGTGATGCTGCTGCTGCTGGAGCTATCGTTCTAGTTCCCTTTTTGCTGGCCAATCGGCTATAACCGATTCGCAGACTGCCACCAACCGAACGGCCAACCGACCGACCACCAATTCGAAAGACTCCGCAAAGTGGAAGCCATTTAAATTATTAACTGCCTGTCATCAGCAGGACGACGACGACCAACGACGACGACCGACTCCGAGGACGACGAGAGCGGAACCCTTTCTACGGTTTTGCCTCCTGGACTGGAGGAGACCACTTGTTTCAAGGATGGCAAGTGTGGTGGCGAGGGACCGGATGGATCGGCTCCATTTCCTAGCATTTTGCATCGTCGCCGGGGACCCCGAAAGACACACCAACCACCAAGTCGTGAGTCGTTCCGGGCGGTGGTGGTCGTTTGCTGGAATTGGATTGGTCCGTGCTCCGGCGTCGCGTCGCGTCGCATCGCGCCAATGGCCGTTGGACAAATCGAACTATTTTCCTAGATTTAATTAATTAAAATTGGAATTGGATTGGCCAACTCGCCGCAGAGAGAGAGCGTGGAGAGAGAGAGGCAGAGGTCCCTGCAAAGCAATCACACTCGAGAGTTCTAGGTTCAGTGCCTCTCAGTGGTAATGGCGATGATTTTTATTTTCATTTCTTTACGATCCTGTGGCCATCTCCCCTAGCCCCCTAGCCCCCACTTGAAACCTATTTGGCGATTTGGTATCGATGGATGATACGAGCCGGAATCGAGAACTCCACTCGAATCGGAAGCCGATCGAACCGGAAACACACACACACACACGCGTATACAAGGACCTTCACAAAACCGACAGGAGGGGGATATAATTAAAAGAATGCAGAGTGTTTGAAGGTGATTAGATTCGAGTGCAGTGCTGGAGATCCTGGAATGGAGCTATTGACTGGAATGGCGGCGTTTGGTCAATCCGCACAGGCGAATAACCGGAAAACCGGGAATCGCAATATGGAAATGTGCCGTTCCCCGTTTTTTTTGTGCAATTCAAAATGGTGGTAAAAGCATAATAAAATCATAAGCATTCAGCGAACGAGCAAAAGTGTGATCATCGGCGCTTGGAAGCGATTAGGACTGGGCGAACGCTGACTAACGATAAGCTGTCGTGCGTTTATTGGAATAGAACTAATGCCCCCACACCCCGTTTGGTTTGGATTGGAGTGTGATTGGAATAATCGATTCTGAAGTTTCCACCTTTAAATAAAATGATGTTGCATTCATCGAAATCAATGCCAGGATCACTTGGATTGAGGCGAGGGGGGTCAAGGGCAAAAGCCTACGCCTACTGATACCGAGTGCATCAACAACAACAAATCGAAATTTGTTTTAAAAAAAACGGCTTAAGCCTCGTCCTCGTCCGAAAACAATCTATCGTCCGCCCGGCTCTGGAGGGTGGAGGGTGGCGTTGATAAGTCCCGCCAAACTGCCATCCAGGTCGCACTCGCTGGCCACCATCAACACCTCACTCTTTCTCACACATAGACACACTTTTTTCGCTTTATCTCGCCTCATCCTCGTCACACACACACGAACGCAACGATGCGACGGACAAATATTAATGGACGAAAAAAAGGTGACAAAAATTCTAAATCCTCCCACCCCTCTCCTTTCCTTCCTTCCCTTCCGCTGGCCACACTCGCCACGGTGCACCGGAAAGGGTACAACACATCCATCGCCGGCGTGATGGCCGCCGGCAGCAAAACGATAAAGTTTTTCCGTTCATTTTCCCGCCTGATGAACTTTTATGCTGCTGCTGCTGCTGCTGCTTCACCTGGCCCGTGTTGGCCTGGCCAGCGCTAGCCTCGGCTGGCCTGGGCTGGAGAGATCAAAAATCTGAAAGATTTAATCCACGGCCATCGGCGTGGCGAGCGTGTCAACCATCACGCCATCACGGAACGGGTTGACGTTCGCGCCAGTAGAATGCAATGTTCGCGCACGGAGGGAGTTTGCTGGAGTGAGATTGGAGCAAAAAATGAATTAAAAAAGATGCTGTGGAAGGGGCACCGGGGGGGCTGGAAATCGCAACAACAACAACAGCAGGATCCGCCGGTGGCGACAAGCCAAATGGTGAAAATTCACGGAAAAGCCCCGCACCTTGTCACCTCCAGTTTCTCTCTCGTTCTCTCTTTCTCTCTCTCTTTCCAACACAAACTCTATCGCGTTGACACGGGTTCAGGTCGACTGCGGCTGGACATGACAGGCTGCTAGACCAGATCGAGGCAGGCAGTTGCTTCCTAAACAAGCGCAGCTTAGGAACAGTAGGCACACTGCTGCTACCATGGTGACCAAAATGGACGTTTTGTTGGTGCAGAATTGCATATTTTGTGCATTCAAATTATTGGGAAATGATAGAAAAGAGTTTCGAAAGAGATTGTGTACATTTTTGGAATGATACTCTGACTTAAAATGTCAGAAATTGTAGTATACCATATTTTAAATCTTAAAAGTCAATACTAGTTAGTCTTTCCAGTCTTATCAAACAATCCACGAGTACAATACTTGTAGCCTGCATTCTACTAAACGAATACTGGATTTTTATGGTTATTCCACCATCTTCAGAGCTCGAAGACGAGTCATTTGAAAAGACCTTCAAGCAATCCCAACAAAACAACTCCATTGGTGCTGCAACAAGATAAGCCACTTGTCCAAACTATCCTCCCGTAAAGTGCGAATTGTTTAAACAACAATCTACAAACTTCTGCATCCTCTAGAAGCGTCCAAACGACGCTGAGCTCACTTTGAAGAGCTCGCACGACCCGTGCCGGATTAAAATTTTGACCAACTTCACCAACCAAGGCCCATATCTGCCTGCCTGGTGATGATCGTGTGACTGGCTGGCTGGCGGCGTGTTACTGGCGCGCGAAAAGTTGGCGAGTTGACTAGTGGCGCAAAGATAAAAACGGCGCATCAAGCGAACGAAACGAAACGAAACGAAAAAAAAGACCCCAAAAGGCAAAGCAGACGGTCACCTGCATCCCGAAAAGTCCCGGACCACTCGTCTGTCTAGTGGCACACTACGGCCGCCACTACTAACATGTACTACTTCCTATTGCACAGCGGTGCACCGTTTTCCACGGCGACGACCGCCTCCACGCTCTCCTTTGAGGTCTGCAGGCGCATCGTGATAAGTTTCGGCCGGTTTGGGGGTTTATGGTGGAGTTGCGGGGCGCCGGGGAGTTCTCCCGCGTCTCTGTCTGATGTTGCTGCACTTCGCTATTTATTTGTTTACATCATGCAGCGTGCGGCTATAACAACAACAGCAACAGCAACGGCGGCGGCGGTGTGTAGTAATGGGCTTTTGTTGTGAGTGCGATATGTTTGGCTTAAAGTTTTGCGCCAGATCCACCAAACCAAGGGTTGGAGATTCGTTGAAGCAAAGGGAGCCTCTCGTATCTCTCCGTCTCGCGTTGTGGTTCATGCTGGCCAGAGGGGGTGTGTAGATTGGTCCGGACTGATGGTGCTGCTGCCGTTGCCGTGGCCAGCATCAGCATCAGCAGCAGAAGCAGCAGTAACCAGAGAGAGGAAGTTATAAAACGTCAGCCACTAGCGTTCGTGCTTTTCACCATTTTCTTTCCACCTCGCGTGATCGTGATGGAAAAGTGGCCATCAGTGCCCACTGTCCGTCCGTTCGTCCGTTTCGGGACGGAGGGTCTGTGTCTGTGTCTGTCTGTGGCATGCGGATAATTTCACATCTGAGGTCGCAGCATCAGCATTGAAGCTGCAGCACGTCTAGCAATCGCATTGAGCATTGAGGCCCGTGTGATGTGGTGGTGTGAGGGCGAATCAACATAAACGAAAGCACCGCAAACTCCCGCGCTCGTAAATGGAGTAAAGGAAGGAGAGGGCCCGGAGGAGCCTGTAAGTGGCCTGTGCGCGGCGCACAAGGAAGGGAACGCGAGGGAGGAAAGGCAGGAATGGTGTTCCCCCTTGTCGCGCACAAAGTGCCGTACTCGCCTTAAGTGCCGCGTGCAAGCGAGCGTGCCAGCCAGCCAGCCATGGGTCTAGGAGGCTCTGGAAGACCATGGAAATGCACACCTTCCTCTCTCACCCCTTGCCCCCCTCCCCGGGCCATCTGGTATTGGACTCGCGCAATCCCGGAAGATCTCGGCGCAAATGGTGTACGAAAAACATCGAGTAAAACAACGAAAAATAATGAAACATCTCTCGCTCGCTCTCTTTCGCGCTCTCTCTCTCCATCACTCTTCTATCGATCTTCTGGCTCGTTTACTTCGTGGCCCCGGCCCGGGGAACTGCTGATGTCGAAGCAGCGATGCTGCTTTTCTCGGCCTCCGAAAACGAGGTCGCATTGAAGGATCGACAGCAAAATCACATCAAACGGTCGTAAGCCGATCGGATTAGAGCCGCCCAGGGGATCGAAAGAACTGCGTCGTTCCGTTCGACCTGCGCTGGCCAGTGGTGCCAAGAGGGGGCAGGTGTGTGTGTGCGCAGAGGAGGGGGGTTTAATTGTCGCCCGAAAGGGCCAACCAGTCCACCGTCCGTCCGTTCGTCGGTCTGCGTGCGTCTTTGCTTGGAGTAGAAGACGGAAAACCGATCGGTCGGTTGGTCTGTTGGTCTATAGGTCGCTCAGATGGCAAGGAGAGAGGTAAGTGGAAGTGAAGTGCCGCCATGGGAATTGGATATTGATCGTGTGCGCGGAACGAATTGTCTTCTCTTTGGTTTTGGGCCGTTTCGGAAGGGAAATCGAGAAACGCTTGGCAAATGGCGAGGGGGGGACGCTGAGAAATGGTTCTCTCTCTCTTTCTTTCGCTCTCCCCGAGGAACTTGCACGCTGGCGGACGGTATAATTGAAGCTAGAAGGTATCTCTGACCACCTTCCTCAACCCGGGGAATGAAAGTGAATAGCGCTGACTCTTGACCAACGGACCTAGGGGACTTTCTGGTGGACGGGGAAGGGGGGTAGTATCGGTGTAGCTGACCACCTTAGCCTCTTCGTCACCTGGAGGCGACGTGTCCTCTTTGTTTGGGGTTTGGCGGCTCACACCAACGACCATTTGGTCCGTAGGTCCGCGACCAACGACGACGACGATGACGCCAAACCGAACCGAAGAGGTGGAAGTGAGTTTGATTATTAGAAAGGATTTAGATCTTGGATTTAGACCGGTACCGGGTAGGGGTGGGTGGGAGGGGGATGCCATTTTTTCGGGGGGAAAGGAGAAAATAGAAATCAATCCTTCCGAGCGTATCAATTGCACAAAGGCGAGCGAAACGAAAATCTCTTTGCTTTTGGGCTGACGCGGTATGACCATCGGTGGTGGTGGTGGGACGGAAGGTTATTTCAAATGCTGTGGGATAAGATTGATGAAACGTGAGGCCCTCAATCGACAAATAAGTGCTCGTCGTCGTCGTCATCGATTCGTGGTGATGAGGCGTTGAGTTGAGGAATTGGAAGAGAGGAAGGAGAATTTCATTTTTCATTTGGATTCAGGAAGGTAAATCCGACACCCGCCCCAGGGGTGGGAATAGTTGGTGACGTCCACCACTGTCTTGTGTTGTATAAACAGGTCTGCAACGTATATGCATATGGTTTATATCCAGCAGCAGGTCTATGGGATTGAAATACAGTTTCAGAAGACTGGAATGCACTTTCCTGTGGAATACTTAGTGAACTAATCCACGTCTACAAGAATTTGATGAACTACAGGTATGTATATCATGTCTTTGATATCTCTCAAAACAATCAACAAGTAATGGCACCGGACTCGACATACTGAGTCGGTTTCAAACCGGTTTTGGAACCATTTCCGAGAAACAACACAAAAGAAGGTATTCATTATTCTAATTTGAAACCAGAAGCACCGTTTGGGAGGAGGAAACCATTTGTAATACCTTCCAAAAGTACAACCCTGAATGTGTCGCTTCGGTGGCACGAGATAAACAGCGAGATTAATGTTACATAAAACTGTAGCAAATCAACAACAACAGCAACAACACATATCCAACGCCCAACACGCGCGCGCGATCCCATGTTTAATGTCCGTAAGTAATCTTAAGTACACAGCACCCTCGCTCATCGCTCACATCGCTCACATCGGCTATCATTCCCAGACCATCAGCTGCGCTCTGAGCTGAGGTCCGTGAGTGTGTGCTCGCGCTAATGAAACACGAACCAAACCCAGTCCATCAGCCAGTCCGTCCACAGTGATCCATTTGATGAAAAGTGTCTCCAACACCCCAGCACCGGTGTCAGCCGGACTAAATGAATCTGATGGATGGCAGCAATGTTAACGGCGAGAAATAACAGGAATCCACCGCACGCCACGGGGGGAATGAGAGGAAGAGGAGAAAGTCTGACACTTGCCTCGGACGCCGAGGCTACTACGTTCGTTCTTCACTTTTCGGCGGCAACCGCGGGATGAATGACGATGGAAGAAAAACCATAAACCCAATCAAAAAGCAACCCGTGCTGCTGGACGTCAAACAAACGGGCGCGCGTCAGAAGCACACGCCCCACCGGTCTCCACCGGGGTGATGTGACTGCCATCAAGATTTCTGACGAAAGGCCGGAGCCACCTTGACGGTAGGCCGCTCCCGCCACTCCCGCCGCCGCTCGGCCACCGATTAACGCAATTAAACCGAGCAACACTTTCATCCGGTGCATTTTATGTTTCATCAATTTAATTATGCGGTTTGTTGTTGCTGATGCTGTTGCTGATGCTGTTGCTGATGCTGTCACCCCGGTGAAAGAGGCTGACCAAACATTGAACGGGCGCGCGCGACCGTTCCAGCGCGCTAAACATAAAGCAAACATACCAGCATACCAGAGCGCGCCCAGAGGGAGAGAAAGTGAGTAGGGGCCACGTGTGCTGCTGCTGCTGGTGCTGCTGCTGGTCAACATCTTAATCAGAAAAACAGCAGCAACAACAACAACAACACGGTGGTGGTGCTGTGGTCAACTCCATTTCGTGTCCAGCTCCCATGTTCCAATTTGTCCGGCAATCCGTATGCAAGTCCCTCTGGTCCGGGGTCTGGGAGTCGTCACAGTCCACACACACATACACACACACACACACATATATTGCCACTGCACTTTCGTGCAGGCATTAACGACCGCGACAGTGCCGACCGATGCCGATGCTGAACCGGACCGCACTCGGACCGGAAACTGTTTGCCTTGTTTTTGGGGACGGCTGTTAAGTTGTGGAAATTTCTCTCCCTCCCTTGTGGTCCCTCGTGATCGGCGGCTCGTTCGCCTAATTTTCGGTTCCCTTCCCGGACCCGGCAGAGGGACCCTTTTGAGAGAGGGTCGCACAGCTTATCTAACATCTCGTTCGCGTCTCCGATCCGATCCGATCCGCTCCGCTCCGGCGCGCCGAATATCCCGAAAGCCATTAATTGCTGATACCTTTATCTATGACATATGGCGATGGTTGGCCTCAGTGTGGTCCCAACCGGAGATAGAGAGGGAAGGGATGGTCGTTTTCGGGGCGTTACGTTACGAGGGCTGGCAGGCAGCTGATTTTACGAATTTTCCCCGCACTGTTGTTCAAGTGGTTTTCGGGACCCCCCCTCAATATAAAAGCCCCGTTTCGGCGTGTTGTTGCACGGTAATAAACATGCACCACGCCGGAGAGGTGAAGGTGAGGAGGGGTTGAGAGGAAGGTAGCCCTTTCTCCCTGCACCCAGTTGCCCAGTTCATCGGCTGGTCGGGCTGATCTTCGATGCGCATCGATTGACTCCGCGAGCGCGCGCACACTGTTCGACTCTCAATTGAGCCCCGGGAGCTCTATCTGCAATATCTGAAGTGACTCCTAAAAAACCGAAGAAGAGTTACCATAGGAAAGACCCTCGACGTGTAGAGTTCCTGTGGCGTGGTTTGCGAAATGTGCGGATATCATAAATTTGGACAACTTCACAGAACCGGCTGACCAATGCTGACTAATAGCTGCTACTATTTCTGCGGGCTAAGCACTCATCAGAAGCCTCCGAAGCCGAAGTGGTCGAATTGAAAAATTAATTCAAAAATATTGCAACAAAACGGAAGCGAGAGGAGAGAGCGAGACGGCAACGACAAGAGAAGCGAGATCTGGGTGAGGGATTAATTTTTAAACACCTTCTGGCTGGCCACCGACGGCTAGGGCGCCACCACCGCATGGAGTTAAGCTGCTGCTCTCGTTAGAGGGAGTTCCATAAATATGGCATACATCTTCATTACCTCCTCGGGGACTCCGCATCCATCCGTGCGTCCGTCCGTCCGTGGCCGTCACTTCAACGTCACGATTTTTCATCCACCTCGTCGCCGGTGGTGGGAAGCGAAGGTGGAATAGATAAAGCCGCGTGTGAGCTTGCTGAAACGAGCGTCCGCGCGCGCGCGCACACCAGCTGCCCGGCCCGGTCAGCCTGCCACGCATCTGCCCCGAGGGGTTTTAGCTTCTTCTTTCTCTCCCTCTCTCTGTCTGTTTTTGGTTTTTTTTTTGGGGGGTGTTTTGTGGCCGGAGCCATAAAGATGAAACACTCGAGCGCTCGATAGAGCGGGAGAAGAGCTGATAAAAAACGAAAGAAACCCGTGTTCGGGAACATGGCTCCGGACACGGCGGACATCACCTCCTTCTTGTAGCTCCTCCCTCCCCTTCCAGCACCCCAAAAACGGCCCCCGAAAAACCCTAACGCCGAAACCTCGCGCTCCAAATTGAATTAATTGACTAATATTCATAAATAAGAATTAATCATCACGTTTATCACGTTCTGTCCGAGCTGGGAGCACACACACACACAGACACGACACGGTCGTTTGTGTGCGACCTCAACCCGTACCTCGTTGGCCCTAATTCGGTGTTTCCGGCACCGGCAACGACCAGAGTCGAGTCGAGACTCTAGTGCTCTAGTTTGCGCTATGCGGGATTTCTGGCTTGGCCCCCGAGGGGCCTAGAGGCCTAGGAGCGGTTGTGCCATCCACGAGATCATCTCCGGCTGCTGCTGATGCTGTGGCACCTTGGTCGGAGTAGAGCGTTTGAACGCCATTCGCGGCGAGCCAACCACTCCAAATTGGTGACCCTCTCTAGACTCTCTTCCTTTTAAGTGGATGGTTTTCCATCATCATCATCATCCTCATCGTAATCATCAGCCTTGTGGTGGATTTCAAGGACCGGGGACCATCTGACCGGCATCCTTTTTTTGTGTTATCGAAGTGCCCCGTGCTGTGGCCACTTGTGTACATCTGTCGTCGTTGTTCGGATAGATCGATTTGTATTTTTAGGAAACGGTACCGAAAGGACCACCTCCTTGAGACCGTGAAACCGTGAAAGGTGTCAAACGTTGGGCCACGCACACACACACGCTAGAAGACGGCTGGACCTCCGGGCTAATGCACTTCTCGTTGCGTTTCGAGTGAGAGGCAAAGCGAATCAATCTACACTCGACTCGCCACGAATCAGTCACACATGTTCGCACACCGTTCATTCCAGCGCCTCCCCCGGGGGAAGGGTGCACAACAGGACCCTTCGGCACAGGACTTGAGGCATCAACAAAACAGCCCCGATGCCCGATTATTGGTCCGATCATTAGCTGACGCAATTAGGTTAACGCTTGCGGTGAGCGCAACCGCGCGTGACGGACAGCGCCGGAGGTCCTTGAAAACGGCACGCACGCACCCCTCGAGGGTGAATCACAGCAGGCATCGGCAGCATAGTAGCAACCGCATCGTTCATCGCAGTAGCAACCCTGTTGGAAGCGTGATGACGTTTCAGTTAATGTCGCGCGGAAGATTCATTTTAAAGCTCTTCGCTTCGTTCCGTAATTCCGTTTGTTTCCTCTATTTGCAGTTCCGTCTTGACGGTATGAAGGACAGGCCAAGCCAGTGTAGGAGAAAGAGCGAGTGACACACACACGAGGAGGCGCACAACGAACCTCACTGTCACACTTGAAGCGCACGTCTTCCGGGCTTATCAAAGGGCTACGATCGTTTCCGTTTTCCCCAGCAGAGAGAGAGAGCTGGAACCAACGGGATTCGGAAGCAAACGAAGGACACGACCAGCGGGGACGACGACAAGGACCGCTGTTTCCGCTTCCGTGGGTGCAACTGCTCTCGAACACCCATCTATCAAATCGTGCACCATCATTTCACTTCACTCACTCTTCACGACAAAAGCAAATGTCCTCCAGCACTACCGCCAGCGTCCAGCGTGCACACTAACGAGCGTGTCTTGGCCAAGGCCGGGTTCTCTAGCCGTCGTCGTCGTCGTCGTCGTCCTCGAGCTATATAGTGGCAGCTTCTGCTTAAAAGTTTACATTCCGCAACATCTCCTCCTGTTGTTCGGTGGTGGTCCGTTATCCTGCAGAGTTTTCATCTTGGCTGTGTGTGTGTTTTTTTTTGCCTTCCATTTCCAGTTCCTGTTCATCATCCAGGACCGTCCGGCCAGCCAGCCAGCTAGCTAGGCAGCCAGCTTTTTCCGCTTTTTTTCACTGTCGCTCTCTCTCTTTTTCTAACACGACGGAATGTGAAGCGAAGTAATGAGAATTAAGTGTAAATGTTCTGCTCGAGTGATAAGCGAAGTGAAAGGGAGATACACTGTATGTGTGTGTTGGGTGTGTGTGTGTGTGTGCGGCTGACTCTCAAGGAACCAGCATCGTGCGCTCGCGCTAAGTGCTTGCCCAGGAAGGAAGGAAACGAGTGCTGCTGAGACCGAACACCGACGGCTGAAGTGGACAGCAGCCGGACCTGGAGCCGGACCTGGAGCCGGACCTGGAGGAAGAAGCATCGCTCATCGCCGGAGTCGCTCTCCTTCCGGTGGCCAGTATCTTGTGGCTAAAGTTTTGCAAAAGTTCCGCAAACACTGGACACCGCTACCACCACCACCACCACC